>NW_023467832.1:0-6152 GCF_013731165.1 Rhagoletis pomonella
ACAGCAACCAGACCTCCAGAGCTTCGATAGCATAAAAGGGTGGAATATTTGAGGGAATCTGACTGGCAGCACAGCAACCAGACCCCTCCAAGGCAGCAAAGAAAAAAAAAAAATTAAAAAGGATAGTATAAATAAGTTAAGATAAATTGAGCACGCCTCATGGCCGCTTAACCAAGAGCAAAATTAATTTTGCTTAGGAATTTTTTTTTTGTAATTTTGCTTAGGATTTTTTTTTTTGTAATTTTGCTTAGGAAATTTAAAAAAAAAAAAAAAAATTTCAACAGTTAATTAAAAAAAAACAAAGAATAACAGCTTGAAAAAAATTTTTTTTTTACATAAGTATGCAGGAGATTACGACTCAGGAGGAATTCAATAGAGTATTTAAAAAGTGCGAAGACACCATAAAGGAATTCATAAAAATTTCCGAAAAAATCCTTAAGAGTCGTAACACTGCAAAGCAAGGTCCGACGCCGCTTACCATAGAAGAGTATCGGCGACGGAATAAGCTTAATAAAAAGGAAGAAATTCCTAAAATACCTACCCCTATAAAAATCCACAAAAGGAGACGGGGAGGTAAACAATTCAAAAAAAAGAAAGAAATAGCCGAAACTTTTAGGCTACTGAATCTAACAACAAATACGGTTGATAGATTAAGATTAAAAGAAAAAATAAATATGTTAAGAAATAATTAATTTTTCAGAAAATAATTAAACTTGTTAATAACAAACTGAGTAAATTGGAATGTCGAAGGATTTTTTCTAAAAACCCACTTAAGGGGGATCAAAACGCAACTTTAAAAGTTAGAGAGAGAGAGAGAGAATTAGATTATTTAAGAGAATTATGGAGTCTAATAGGTATGACTAGGGAACCTACTTTAGATGATGTGGAAATCCTACAACTAGAGAAGAAGAAACATGTAGGATGATGAGGATGGTATTCCCTAATGAGGATTAAATTAAATTGTAAGAGATTCTTTTCAGTAAATAAATAAATAAAAATATACACATAACGACTTTAATTTTCTTTTTGAAAATGGCATGGTGGAAAACCGTATAACACGGTATCCTAATAGGAATAGCAGGATACGAAGTCGGCAAGGAAAATTCTGGAGAGAAAAACGCTGAAAATAAACTGGTCAGGTATGAACCAAAACTCAGTATAGAAAACAAAGAAGAAATCTCAGATAAATGGTTAACTATTTTCGCATGCGTAACTTCATTTTTAATTTTCACAATTGCAATTCTAATAAAAAATTATATAAAGAATAAATTGAGACAATTGAACATGGTACAACAACGCGTCTAAACAAAAAATTCGATATTCCAAGAAATGAACCAATGGCAAGAAATATACGACGCATTATGTGAAGAAAAAACAAAAGCTAGTAAGTCGTACAAATGCATAAATAAAAATTCTACTATAAAAATAGAAACAGTAGTAAAGCATTTGAACATAATTTTAGAAGCTCTAAAAAGAATAAGACAGGTGATCAATACAACAGACCGTATACTTACCAAAGAACAACAGAAAGAAGTCCGCCAATTTCTCTTCGCCGTACGAGATAAGTTGGTATCTTCTTTAGCTAGACACAATATAGAAGTAACAATACCAACCACAGTAGAGGAAAAACTCCAGATCGATTTCAATTCAATTTTATCAGAACGTGCTCAGAGCCCGATTCCATCACCTTCCTTGAGCCAAACTCCATCAGTGGAAGAAAAGAAACCGTTAGACATCCCAATCATAAACGTCACATTGATGCAAACTGTAGTCGAATTTATTAAAACTGCTTCATCAGTGCTACCAGAGTTTGATGGTAAGCCGGAGAACTTACACAGTTTCCTAGACGCCCTTGATATACTTGATCAAATCAAAGATGATCACGAAGCCTTAGCGATAACAATGATAAAAACCAAGCTAAAAGGCACGGCAAGAAATTTTATCAGTACCGAAAACACAATAGAACAGATAAAAACAGAATTAAAAAACGCAATAAAGGGTGAATCAGTAGAACTCCTGAACTCTCGCTAAACTCCTGAACATCCAACAACGTAGCAAAACTGCTAATCAATACACAGCAGAAATAGAAAAAATTACTAGGTCATTGGAAGGAGCACATATCTCGGATGGACTCAACCCAGACTTAGCAACGAGATATTCAACCGAAGCAGCAGTCAAAGCAATGTGTAAAAACTGCTCCAATGACAAGGTCAAATTGATAATGCAAGCGGGAACGTTCACAACTATGAACGATGCAATCTCTAAATTTACGAACAGCTGTACCGAAATAACGGGCAGCTCAAACACAATTTGAATGTACGACAGCAGAGTCAGTACCGGAGTAATTTCCGTGGAGCTTACCGAAGTAACAACTATGGAAATTACCAAAGTAGGAGATTTAGACCACAACCGAGATACAACAATAACTCGAGGTCCAACAGCAATAATAATAATAATAATAACCGATGAGGATCACAAGCTCAAAATGGCAATAGACCTTACAACCAGACCCGTAACGTGCGCAGCTGCACCCAGACGGAAACCAAGAAACTCCACTTCAAGATCAGTAGATAGGAAAATATGCGTACTAAATCTACATCTCTACAGCTATATAGCTACGAGGACTTCATTAAATAATTCGATTTCAAATTTCTTAATTGATACAGGAGCAGACATCTCCATTATAAAAAAGCATCAAATTAGTAAAAATCATCAAATAAATACAGAACAAATTACAGATTTAAAAGGCATTGGTCAGGGAATAACCAGCACATTAGGCACAATCAAAGCAGACTTAAAAGGCGATGACCTCTTAATTTACCATAAATTTCATGTCGTAGAAGACGACTTTCCAATTCCATGCTATGGAATAATAGGACTAGATTTCATAAAGAAGTACAATTGTATTTTAGACTATGGAAAAACAGAGGATAAACTAATCCTAAGACCATATGATTTCCCCCTAACAATAACGATGCACCTAACAAATTGTCTATCTGTTAATACAATTACGATCCCTGCTAGATCTGAAGTCATTAGACAAGTCAAAGTAAACACTGACAACAAAAACATCTTCATCCCACACCAGCAATTATCTGAAGGCATTTTCATAGCAAACACCATTACAGATAAAGATCAAACTTTCGTTAGAATTATCAACACAACACATAAAAACACAACCATTCAATATTACAAGATCAATACCGAAAATTTAGACGATTACACACTAATTAAAACAACCACACACGATAAAAATTGCAACGATACAGAGAAATTAAAAAGATTAACAAAAAACTTTCCAAAATTTGTCAACTCTCAGTTAACAACACTATGCACAGAATTCAAAGACATATTTGTACTAGAAACTGAACCAATCTCCTCTAACAATTTTTATAAACAAAAATTATACATGAAGGATGACACTCCTGTTTACATAAAAAGTTATAGATTGCCTCAAACGCAAAAAGGAGAAATAAGCAAACAGGTAAATAAGTTAATAGAAGATGATATAATAGAACCCTCTATATCAGAATATAATAGCCCTAAAAAATCACTCCCAGGAAAAACAGAAAAAAGATGGAGATTAGTGGTAGACTACAGACAAGTAAATAAAAAGCTAGCAGCAGACAAATTCCCACTTCCAAGAATTGACGATATTTTAGACCAACTTGGAAGAGCAAAATATTTTTCATGCCTAGACCTTATGTCAGGTTTTCATCAAATCGAATTACACCCAGACTCCAGAGATATAACCTCATTCACAGCCGAAAATGGCACATATAGATTCAAAAGACTACCTTACGGATTAAAAGTAGCACCAAATTCATTCCAAAGAATGATGACACTAGCATTTGCAGGCCTCAAACCATCTCAAGCATTTCTCTACATGGACGATTTGGTTGTATTAGGCTGTTCTGAAAACCATATGCTAAAAAATTTAAGAGACGTATTCTCCACATGTAGAAAATACAATCTAAAATTACATCCCCATAAATGCCTATTTTTCAGCCAAGAGGTAACTTATTTAGGACATAAATGCACAAACAAGGGAATACTACCCGATCCGAGCAAATTTGAAACAGTTCAAAATTACCCAACACCAAAAACAGCGGACGAAGTTAGGAGATTCGTAGCTTTCTGCAACTATTACAGAAGATTTGTACCGAATTTCGCAGAACACTCACGAAAATTAACTAGGCTTTGCAAAAAGAATGTTTCCTTCGAATGGACAGAAGAATGTCAAAAAGCTTTTGTCTACTTAAAGGAAGCATTAATTAGTCCAAAACTTCTGCAATACCCAGATTTCGATAAAGAATTCTGCATAACAACAGACGCTAGTGGGTACGCTTGTGGGGCAGTCCTTAGCCAAGAACACGATGGCAAACAGTTACCAATTGCCTACGCTTCCAGGTCATTCACAAAAGGTGAAATCAACAAAGCCACAATAGAAAAGGAATTGGCCGCAATCCATTGGGCCATAACCTTCTTCAGACCATAAGTCTATGGTAGAAAATTTCTAGTTAAAACGGACCACCGTCCCTTAACATACCTATTCTCAATGAAGAGTCCTTCATCAAAACTGACACGAGTAAGACTCGATTTAGAAGAGTACGATTTTGAAGTGGAGTATATCGCCGGAAAGGAAAACCACATTGCGGAATATACGAAGCGCTAAATAAATTTGAAGTAAAAAGACATGTCGAGCTCGTTTTCACTCCTCCGAAATTATATTTCAAAAAAGAAAAGAAAATTTGTAGCAATTTGGATACAAGCAACCTAATTGTTGAGGATGAGATTGACTTAGGACAATTCTTAACCAGGCTTGAAAAAGAAGCCGGCAATTTAGGACTTGTACAAATACAGTTGTCCTTAGGGGACAAATTGTTTAAAAGAAATTATACTGCAGTAGGCAAATTTATACAAATGGGTAACAAAGTTCTCAAAAATCTAACAATCGCACTAACCCCGGAGGTTATATACGTGACAAATCCCGGGAAAATTAAAGAAATTCTGCATAAATATCATGACGACCCTATCAGTGGTGGCCACCCAGGAATAAATCGCATGACAGACAAAATCAAGCAGAAGTATAGCTGGCTGAATATGAAAAATGACGTAAGAAAATACGTAAAAAACTGCATCCACTGTAAGAAAAATAAGACTAACAAGCATATAAAAGAACCAATGACAATAACGGAGACACCTCCGAAGGCATTTGATATTGTACAAGTCGGACCATTACCGAAGTCGATAAATGGAAACGAGTATGCAGTTACCATTATATGCGATCTAACCAAATACTTGGTAGCTATCCCAGTCCCAAGCAAACACGCAACGGCAGTCGCTAAAGCCGTGTTCGAGCATTTCATCTTGATTTATGGACAAATGAAAACAATCACGACAGACATGGGCACAGAATACAAAAAAATATTATTCAAAGAACTGTGTAAATTGTTAAAAATTGAACATAAAACTTCAACACCGTATCATCATCAAACTTTGGGTACTGTAGAACGCAGTCACCGGATATTCAATGAATAGATACGTTCATACATATCCAGTGACAAAGACGATTGGGATGAATACCTCAGGTATTTCGCGTATTGTTACAATACGACGCCATCTACCACACACAAATATTACCCATTTGAACTAATATTTGCAAAAAATCCACCGAACTACGATTTCTTAAAAGAAAATAAAATCAGCCCTTTGTACAATCACGAAGCTTACGACAAAGAGGTAAAATATAGACTTCAAATAGCCCAGCAAAGAGCTAGGAAATTAGTCCAAGAGGCTAAAGAAAAGCAAAAAACGAATTATGATAAAAGTAGCTATAGTAAGGAAATACACATAGGAGATTTAGTATTAGTTAGAGAAGAGGCCTCCCATAAGTTAGAGAAAAAGTTAAAAATATTGATAAGAATAACAATTTTACTTTAATACCACATAGCATAGGAAATAGCAATAAAAACAATAAAGAAATCATAATTCATAAGAATAGACTTAAAGCAGTATAACACCACTAGTAATAACAAAAAACAAAAAAAAAAAAACAAACAATAAGCACTCCAGTTTACTCATTTGGTTAAACAGGCACACAAGCCAAAGAAACAAAATATGACACATCATGTTCTAAAAAAAAAAAAAAC
>NW_023467832.1:6252-6336 GCF_013731165.1 Rhagoletis pomonella
TAACACATGTAAAACAAATGTAAACACAAAGAAAGAAAAAAAAAAAGAAACCATAACAAACACTTCATGCAATAATGGCAATAT
>NW_023467833.1:0-6334 GCF_013731165.1 Rhagoletis pomonella
GACGGACGGACGGACGGACGGACGGACGGACGGACGGACGGACGGACAGACAGTCACCGCTTAATCGATTTCTCTTTTCATTCTGATCATTTATGTATACATTTGTCTATATCTATCTCGATTCGTTTTGCCTGTTACAAACAACCGTTATGTGAACAAAGTTATAATACCCTTGTGCACAAGTGCGCTCGGGTATAAAAATCGTGTATTATATATACAAATAATTATGGACTCTAGCGCATTGCCGATAGAATATTGCAGATTGCATTTGACCAATATTTTGCCACTTAATACAGTTGCGGGGGCAACCGTGTCCGATCCGAGAGCTGGCGGTTAGCCAGTTGAATAAGCTCTGTGACCACCCATGACAGACTACTGGGCAGAATAATTAGCCTATTAAATCAGCCTAGATTGCATTATATCGGGGCAACTGGGCGCGAGGTCAAGCATTCCTCGACCAGTTTTGAACAGTGAACAGGATGAGGTTATTCTTATTACTAATAATAGGTAATTCGTAAAAAAGCGTAAAATCATACAAGTTGTTGAAAAATTTACCTCAGGCGATGGGTGTCGTCAGGATAAGCTATAACCCGACTGCCTTTGAGCTCTTCGAAGACGTCGCTGATGACAACAATCCTGAAACTGTCGCTTTCAAAAAAAAAAATTATATATTTGACCCTTTTTTTGTTTTCGTTATAAAAAAAAAATAGCTCAGCGGAAAAATTGGAAGTGTTTTCCATATAAAGTTAAAAAAAGTATATTTAGTTAAACTATATAGTTTTTAAAAGGTAATACTAGAATGTACATACGTTGTACTGCTGAGGTCTGTAATTTATGTTATACTCTGGTTCTTCTCCTCAGTGCACAGTTACCAATTTTTGGAAAACCCTGGCCAAAAGTCCAAAAAAAATTGGTGCATTCGTATGCATAACCATCTTATATTGTTAGGAGAGCTCTACTGCATATCGTTAAGAGACAACAAGTCGATTCTCTTAATGAATTTAGTGTTACAGGAGATCGAAGTGACTGTTGCTAGCAATTCGCTCTAAACTATTCGTAAATTAGAGTTTTCGTCGTTGTTAAAATCGTGGTAATATCTTAAAACAAATAACAGTTTTCAAGCATCCGCTTATGGACATTGTAATCTAGAGTATGTAAAACATATTTTTTCATTGTCACGCCATCTAAAAGCTGACGTAAGACATAGATATTCACGGATTGATTTTTTTTTGTTTACTCATTATGATGGATTAGGAAAATAGTTACGAGAGTGGTCGAGATGGGCGGTCTAATTTCCTTTTACATATATATTGAAGGTTTTCCCATCCAACTTGGTTAAAACCACCTGCCACAAGCCGCCACTGTAGTTGGGACATCAGTTTTTATACGCGATTCTCAATTTTTTTATGTTTAAAAGATTTAAATTATGTAAAAAATTATTGCTGTCAAGATTTTGATGTTTTAAAGATTGGATGTTTTTAGAATTTAAATGATGTCAGAAATTACTACTATATAGAGTGCTCATCCATGGGCCTCTCATTATTCAATGGCACCCCTGCCATTAACGAAACTTTCCGACGAAGTGCAAGAGTCAAGGAATTAGGATATTAAAAAATATCGGCTACGTTTAAACACACCAAGAAAAAATAATAAACTGTCGTCAAATGCCATTAAATTATTATCAACTGTTGTAAATGCGGATGCGGAATTGCCATCAGAAAATATAGATATGAGCTTGGATACTTCAGATGACTGCGAGTCTGACGGTGTATAAAATTGTTATGTCAAAAATATATTCCTGTACCAACTAATATGTATGTCTTGTTTATTGATTCATTCAAAATCCCGCAGTTCCAGTCTAAATTTGAACATCAAGATATTTAGAAACAAATATTAAGACCTCGTTAGTGTTTGTCCGAGATTCTCTTCCGATTTGTGGCGTGCGAATTGATGTTGGTGCACAAAGGGGAGGGACCAACAGTTTTACGCCGAATCCGAACGAGGATTTTATTTTTACAAGAAGCTGTTCTTCGTGGCTGAATGCACTTGGGGGTTTGCCAGGGCCTGCCAAAGGGCGACCACTATTACAAAAAACTTGTTTGTTTCTTATTTTTTGATGTTGGTCGGAAACTGGGCTTGAACCCAGGCCCTGCGGAATGATAGCGTATATTGCTAACCGGTACATCACATTATATAATAAAAAAGCAGAAAACATGACCTATTGTACTTAAATACCTTAGTTTTGCTAAAAATCTGATTGTTTTAAGCGTACACAGCTATCCATTATGGATCCGCCATTTTTAATTTCGAAGTTATGTGGTGCAATTTAAAACCAGCAACCAAAATAAAGACGAATGCTCAAGGTTTGATTACAGTTGTACCACGCTTCGAATTCTGGCCAGCTTTTTCGAAAAATTGGCCATTGTGCACTGTAACTGCACTGGATTCTATCAAGAAATATTTTCAAAAAGTACCTAAAATGATATAGTTATTTTTATTCCGCTGGCCAAATATTTGTTATATAAATCTTCAGAAAGCTTTTACTTTGATTTTTTTTTAATTTAGTGACTACATAAAATCGCTGGCTTATTGCCGCTATTGCATATTCTCCGGCTTTAATGTGTGCAGAATTATGCGCATAACTTAGCTTTTTATAACTTGGCGGCTTGTGCAGACAAGGCCAAACCTAAATGCTACAGTCCTGTAACAGCTGGTTGACTGTAAGTGCTTTCGCCAAGTCGCAATCGGCCTAATAAGTAGGTGTATGTGTGTGTGCTTAAGAAAATGCACAAGTATGTGGATGACACTCCTGGCTGGTATCTATGAATTTTAAGCATTTTAGTAAAGCACTTGCCGGCGCTTTATTATTCTGAAGATTGTTTACCCCTACCGGGGCTGCTAAGCGAACTCTGCATGCATACATAGACATATGTAAATATGTATGCATGTATGTATATGCGTATAATATGGTGGATGTTGTAGGTTTTGTGAGCAGGGAAGGATTGCATCATAAAAGCGCACACATACAAACTTACATATCTATGTACTCGTAAGAATGTATGTATATCCTTTACTGCATGCCGCCAGCTGTTTTCTCTAACGTTTTTGTACGCACAATGTTTGTTTTGAGACAACATCGAAAGTGGCTGCATCGAAAGTTTATTATGGTAGAAGTGCATTTCTATGTGGCATGCAACAATGCATTATTCTAATGTAGCTTAACTAAGACATGCCGTTCGACAAACACAGGTATATCTATGCGTATGTGTATTTCGGAAGCCTTATTTTGCTGGCAGCTACAGGCGTTATGCCTTGCCAAATCTTTGTTTGTAAGAGCGTTCTCTAATGTAATGATATGTATGCTTCCGTGCACGGCTGAGTACCCTTTTTGGCAAGCTGCTCGATTTGAGAACCTGCACTCAAGTCTCAGTCTTTACATCTTTTGGCAAAATTGCAATTCAGATTAGAGATAATGGCTTGGAAAGGAATTGCTCAAGTTAAAATAAAATGTGAAGTACGGTGAGAATGAAATAGGGCTTCAGCTCATATTTCAGAAGAATCCGCATTTAAGGAAATGGTAAAATTCCATTAAGACTTTGTTTTGAAAATTCAAAATACATAAATTCAGAGCCAAAATAATTATTAAAATCGCAGTTCTGATATGCCTGAAGCTATTTTGGAAGTAAGTACTTTTTGCTAAGATAGAATCTTACATTATTAACATTGAAAGGAACTTCGAAATAGAACATGGGACTAAGGCAAGCGTAACCTTTAATAGTATAAAAAAATTATTGCAGTTGCACCCAGCTGACCCAAATATCCGAAACCATTTGAGTCGGCATTTTTGATGCTAGATAAAAAGTCGAAATTCCTGTGGGTAAAGTACCAGGTACTTTCTAAGCGGAGGTTGACGCCATAGGGTAATTTTAGGAGGCAAATCTTTGCAAGGACAATATGAACATCTTTAATGACTGTCATGTCCGCCACCTCTAACTGAATCTATCATTATTGGATTCGGTATTAATATATCGTTAAAAGCCAAAGCTTTTATCAACTGTAAGGCTTTCATCAGTTTCATTTTTCCATTCTTAAAAAAGAAACACTTTTTAGATACTAAAACCATAAATATATACTTTTGTATGCATAAATTTTTTCAAGCTCAGCGTTTAAAGTTCCCCTCAACAAAGAAACATGTAATCATTTAAAAAAAACACAAAATTCGAATTTCAGTACCCGAATTTTCACTTACACGTCGTTCGTTCGCCATAAATAAGCAACTGGGTTAATAATCCCACCTAGGCGAATATGTAAATCCGTGTAAATAAACAACCAACACTTGGAAATTTATTTGCGTGTTATTTGCATAAGTAATGTGCAAATATTCAATTGAATCATTTGTTATTATTTATATGCGGCGATACAATAAAATATTGCTTTTCCATGGTTTTAATTAAATTGGCCCGCATTGCCAAGCGCGAACTCTATTGTTTTTGCAGTTAGTCAGTTTTATGGAATTTTGTGTAATTTTTAATTTAATTTGTAACCATTAAAAAGTCAACCAGTAAGCAACCGAATGAGCGTAAAATACAAGTGGCATATAATCGATTTGTCAAGGGTTGTGCACGCACGGGCGTATGAGTGACCTCATATGGAATATTAATATTCTCAATGGCAGCAAAGCCTAAAGCTTATATGGGAGGGTCCGATTTTTCATTTTGATAATTCGGTTTGAACTTTGACATTTCGCATTCGCGTACTGTGTAATAGGCCAGTAAATGAGGCCAGCCAAGCAAATTTGATATTGCTTGCCGAATAGAAAGTTTCAAGTTTTGAATGTGTCTCTAACTAGATTACAGAGTGTGGCAGTCAAAAAATAAGTCGAAAGAGGCCTCGCAACTCCCACTTCGAATTAAATGGGCAGATTTTCAAGTTTTTTTGATTCTGTTTCCGTTAGAGGGCACAGCATAAATTTAACTCACTACTGGCACAACTGCAATTGCCTAGCTCTTTATATATTTTGAAATAGCACCGCTTCTAACACAACCTTCAAGGAGAAGGTTTTGCTGAAAAAATCACAAAAATTACAAGCTCTCAAGCATAGTTGCTAATTGTCCGGGAGGAAAACACTGATGGTGGCATAATGTTGTCACCATGAATTGCATCCTAGAGCACTTGCAACTGAATCCCTTTTTTGGCCACCCTCTGGACTGGCTTTTCGATACACATTTAGTTCTTTTGGAGCTTTCGGGATTGGAGCTAAAATTCTTTAATATAAAAATTCCCGCTGCCTAGAATTTTAACTTGTATCGACTCGAATAATTTTGTTTTTCGAAAATATTGATGAAATTATCATATTAGGGTAAAATTGGGTATCTAATTAAATTCGAATTTTTGGTAAAAAGAAATTTTTGGATTTCTAGTTTTCGAGTTACAAGGTGTTCGCTTAATAGAGCACTGGGTTTATCCGCATTTTTATTTTATTTATTTTATACATCGTGGGCTTATATTCTATATGACCTACCTGCAGTTTTGACAAAGGTGAGATTCCGATATAAAATTTAACCTTAGACTTAATTGTCATTGATGTGAGAAGTGATATCAATAAATTTTGGTCCTAATCACAGCATCCATTAGCGAATATTACTCGATCACAAATACAATTCTGAGTCCCATCTAGATAATCATCAGTGGTGACGTGATGAATTCCTTTATTTGAAATGTGAATTAATCGAACACGTCACTTTCAACATACGCGCTGCTCGTTATACTATTTAATTTACAAAAAAAAAAAATTTGAATATAATTAACATTTTGTTTTATTTGCAAAATAACTTTATACTCATTTTTTTACGCTTCATTTTTTTGTTTCTAAAATTTTGTTAAGTAATAGCGGTATTCTTTTGCCACCTTCTCTATAAAAAAAGTGGAAAATGAGACTAAATATATACATATGTAATAACATAGAAAATATCCTGTTCCATTCAATCAAGTATAAACTTGGCCCCTAAACACTGAGTCCTCATAAAATTAACAAACAAGTCTAAAATTCACTGTTCGGTTTATCGAACATTGGGCCGATATGGGTTAGAAATATTAACCCATATCGGACGCTCCTAGTAACTGCATTTTACCTATTTATCAGCCGGTTCGTCGCCTTATATACCTTTGGTTTCCGGTGAAATAAAGCGTATTCTAATTTCCAACGGAGTTAAGCTTCAATTAAAATTATGGACAATTCTTGAAGAGAGGTCTCTAAGGTATATCTTGGAACGAAAACCCAAAAGGCGCTAACAGCTGGTTGTGCCGCTATAGTTTGTAGTCTTTGTAGCCTGTT
>NW_023467834.1:0-6333 GCF_013731165.1 Rhagoletis pomonella
CCAAAAAAGTTAAAGAAAACAAATGGTATTCCTTTTTTGTATCACATTGAAATCGTACGACTGTCACGTGCGCCACCATGGGAATGCCCATATTTCAATTTTGCTAAACGATGAGAGAATGAAGAGAATAAGTCGCTAACGTGTCTGATGCAAACAGTGTTATCAACGGTTTCGAGTTGCAAATTAAGAGAAAAAGGAACTTTTTTAATATGTAAATAGTGTGAAAGGTAGAGATTATATTAAATAATTAACCTTTTAATATACTTTAATTCACTTTTTATAATTTAAACTAGCTATACCCTGCCACGCTTTGCTGTGGCATATTCCTGTTACATGGATGATAAATTATTAACGAAACAAAGCATACGTTTCATATGAGTTTGATTTTTTAATAAGTACTTGTGTGCACACAATATTGTCGTGTTTCCATTCTCTGCATTGATATCAAGGATATCTGGTTTGCCGACTAGGGATGCAAATTTTGGGGAGTAACATCGATACATCGATGTTTCGATGCATCGGACAAATGAACATCGATGCAAAAATACATCGCCACAAAATCATCGATATATCGATGGTTTCCGATGTTTCCAAATTTGTTAGGTTGTAGTCACATTGAAAGGAAAATTTAATACTTTTTAATTCATACTCATTGTAATTCAATTAGAAAAATACTTACATATGGATGTATTTCCCTGTATTTCTATAATATTCCTTTGCCCTTCCTATAAATATAATAAAAATGCATGCCGTCGTAAGTTCGCCGAGCCTAAAGTTCCAAGCCCCAAATTCGTTGATATTTCAACGGGAACCCGGTCCCTTTTTAATGATTATGTACGCATTTTTAATATCGAAAGATAAGAGTATACACGGAATTTCTGAATTTTCCCCAAAAGAATAAGTAATAAAATTCATGGGCAGTCAAAAAATTTTAGGAGCATAATGGGTAAGTTGAATTCACTAAATCATCACACTAAAGTCGATGTTAAAACATCGCTGAAACTGGCATCGATGTATCGTCAATTTAGCGATTTTAGGAAATTGTAAACATGGATGGCAAACATCGAATTTTGTACCGATATTATCGATGTTTCAAAAATATCGATGCATCGTTTGCATCCCTATTGCCGACACGGGAACACGCAACATCTAAGAATCAATCCGCATCTCACTCTAAACCATACTTTTCCAAAGAGTAACCTTGAGCAATAGTGATTGTGATTCCGAATGTCAATCGAATTCGGAACTGCAATCTTTAAAATTGAAATGGTGTATCGGTCGGAATCATGGGAATTCTTCACCTTTGAAAGGCCACGTAAAAATCTTTACTTACACTACGTTCTTCATCAATTTATTGACTGCGAGTCGCATACTGTTGCGGAGTTTTAGCTGATTAATATTCCGCAACGTGATAATTGGTACACCCATTTTCAATTCAGTATGTGGGGTCATCCCTGGAAGATCAATCGATTTCAAAAATTCCGTTGGATAATTAACTGATTCTTCTCCTTCCACAACGGTGTTTATCGACGCATATGTTATTGTTTAAGCGACTTACGCATTTCCCGCTTAAACAAAGAACAGCGAACACACAGACGTCTTCGCTCGTGCTTAATTGGGTATGCATTTTTTATGCAATTCTCAAATATCTCTTCGCTGAACTTAGTGAAGTGATAAGTCGCTGTCATTTTCAGCTATGGTCAACGCTAACCCAGCTTGGCTATCACACGGTGCTTTGAGCATCACCCACACTCCACTCCCGGAGTAATTTTTGGCATGGTATTAAGCTACTGCTTAAGAACCACACTGGGGCTCTGCACGAATGCGTCCCTGGATAAATCCCAGCTCATTTCCCAGCAGCCTAAGGCAGCTAGAGCATGACTCCTCCAATGGAGTCCCACAATGAATACACGGTGAAACGGTCACATCTTGCGCTACCGCTTCATCAGCCTACCCGCATATCTCTCTCTCTCTCTCTTTCTCTCTCGCATATCAAGTGTATGAAGTGCGTGGCTGACTTCATGTGCACCTATAAACCATACGGACTCATTGAGCTCGATACACAAACACTCGCAAAGGTAATCCCTACCTCCTCATCTACTCTAACTCAACCACAACTCTAAACCTGGGCTCGAATCGTCACATACGATATCGTATTACTCGTCATGTAAAAACAAATTTTTCAGATTATGACGTACGTGAACGTAGTCTTTGTCTAATTCAGCTTATACTGCCTGACGTATCACGTAATTTTCTTTCGTATGGTTTTCGATCGGTGAACGGATTTTACGATTTGAGTCCTGGTCTCCCGCTCTCCCTCAGCTAAACAGTTGTCACTTTGAATGCCGGATTGAATAACATTAGTGATGTTCACCAAAGTGAGCAAGTGGCCTGGCAGTCTGGTAAAAGAGCAGACCAGCTCAAGCAACGACTGTTGTCAATACCACTCTTATTTAGTTGATAGACATCCTTATTCTTCGCAGCAAGAATAGCTCGTTAACTGAGCCTGTAATTAATTTTCTTAATTAAGAAATATTCTTTCCATCAGTTCTCCTTTTGATGTTCCTTAATCTCTCGTTAGCTGGCAGCTTTCCGTTCCCAATGTCCAGTACTTGTCTCGAAAATCCCTCGGCTGCAGTGCATATATGTATGTTCGTCTAGCCACAATGTTGACTATTTCAGGTAAGCATTTATCTATTGTTAATCAAGAAATTACAGACCATGTTTGCGTAAAATCTCCTGAGGGCAATATCAATACATTCCCGAATGGTTGGACGCTTCCATGCAAATCCCGCGACAATGGATCAAGGACGTCAAGCAATTTTTTATGTGCCATCGTGCACTGATCTCAAATATATAGTTTACATTTTTGTACTACTTTTTCCATACCGGATGTTCTGGAAATATTGCAAGTAGGAGTTTCGATGATTTATATGTTCAATGGCAGCTTAAGAGCGGAATTAGCAATGTTTCCACCTGGTAGCAATTCCAGGCGAAGCGATAGCTAAGGTTATGTAATTGTTTGAACGAACCGTTGCCATAAATAATCAATCTTATTTGGCGCTGTAAACGCCTAAGCCATTTTGGCCGAGGTCGACAAAGAACGCCAGTCGTTTCTCTCTGTGCCAACTGACGACAATGGGAAATGCCCCGTGAAGCCAAGTTCTTATCCACTTGGTCTCTCCCTCTTCCTCTGCTACCACCAGCGGATTGCGAGTTTAATACTTTCAGAACTGGAACGTCGCTTCCCATTCGAACGACGTGGCCAAGCCTGCGGAGCCGCTGTATTTTCATTCGATACACTATGTCCATTTCGTTGTAAAGCTCATACAACTCATCGTTCCATCGTCTGCGGTACTCCCGTCGCCAACGCGCAGAGGCCTGTAAATCTTCCCTAAGATCTTTTTCTCCAATACTTCAAGAGCCGTCTCATCGAATGTTGTCATTGTCTAAGCTTCTGCGCCGTATACCAGCATGGGCATGATGAGTGACTTATAGAGTGTGGTTTTGTACGTCGAGAGAGAACTTTACTCCCGAATTGCCTATTCAGTCCAAAGTTGCATTTGTTGGCTAGAGTGATTCTGCATTGGATTTCCATACTGACATTATTATCGGTGTTAATGCTGGTTCCCAACTAAACGACATTCTCTACTTTCTCGATATTACAACTGGCAACAGATATGTGGGTGTCACGGCGGGACTGCTCTGACTCATTGTTTGATGACAGGAGATACTTCGTCTTGTCTTCGTTGATCACCAAACCCAATCGCTTTGCTTCTTTACAGACAGACAGACTTCGACGTTTTTGTTACCGATGATATCGATGTCATTGGTATACACCAGAAATTACACGCCAGGAGTTCACAATAGTAATAGTAATCATAATCATGATAATATTATCTGATGTTATTCAAAATTTCTTTACTCGCAATATACTTAGGCCAAAAACATAGTGGAGCGGCGAGCGAAGAGCATCGAGCAAAGCGTCGATTTCAAACGCATGTGTTTCAATGGGATAGCCATATATCTAATACTTCTATATTGATAGTAACGTATCTTCAGTATGTGTTTTTATTCCGCAATCAAAGGGAGACAGCCAATCAAATAAATGTTTGCTTGTGTTAGTATAAATGCATATTTGTGAACTATTCCAAACAAACCACTGTTAAGTCACTCCAGGAGCGGTTTAAATTACAAATATTAAAAAAATTGAAAAATAAAATAACCAAAAATTTTTCCCTGAACGTGATTGGGGCGAGCTTTGTGGTAAGCGGCGGATTTGAATAAGCAGCAAGAGATGTATAAGTTACACTTGAGGCGATCACCATAACCACTCTTAAAAGATAGGATGAGAGGATCCGTGCTTTCCTTTCCAGCTCCTTAGCCAACATGTAGCGTCTGCCCGTTTTCCCTGATACGGCTCATTTTTAAGTAAATAGTATAACATACTGACGCGTGCAACACGATTCCTTTTCCCTTACATTTTTGTTCAAAAGTTAAACAAAATTTTTTTTGGCTTTAATTAAAATTTAATTTTCTAAAATATTGACGATTACTGCACCGCTCCTGATTTTGTATTCTTTTCAAATGTCATTCTGAGTACATTGGTTGGTTGGTTTTCTCGTTCTATCATTACATATCTGCACTCTAATGTTGGCGGATGTACTTTCAACGTACTGCCAATATAGAAGTATTACATATATGGGGAGAGCGTATAGTGAAGAGCAAAGCGTACACACACCATTTTAATTGAAGCCTTGCTCGATGAAAGCTCTTCGCTTCACTCGCCGCTCCACTATGTTTTGACCTATGGCGCTATGGCGACCGAACGAAATTGTTTATAATTCAAATTTAACTGTTTTATAATGCAAAGGAATGGTGACAACAATTTTAAGTTTTCATTATTTCATTTCACGGGATATTTGAATGTTTTCGTTACGCTTTTTATCATTTCTTCATTTGTATCCGTAACATTTTATTAATTTTTTTTCCATTGCGTAATTTGTATACCAACTTATCACTTCGTTTGATAAGATATCGTAAATTCTCTTTTTTCAAACTGTCCGGATTTGGATAAGTAGAAACACTAAAAAAAAATTCTCTAGTAAAGCTTTCCCAATCACTTTCCGTTTCGAACCAGTTATAATACTTCATTTAATTTCAATATTTTCAGTTTATTTTACATATTGCATAATCCTATTTAGAATATTTGCAAATCAAGATTTCTCAAATACCTTTCATTTGGTACCCATATTGTAACATTTCATTTATTTTATCAATTTAATTGAGTTAAATTTTCAAACAGGTAACAAACCTCCTCAAACATATTTTCGGCTGTAAGTCTTCTTAAAACTATTTAGTTTGATACCCACATTGCAATATTTCGTTTATTAATTCAATTGAACTGAGTTACAGTTTTAAAATAGGTTGCAACCCCCTCAAAAATATGTCCAGCAGTCATGTTTTTTAGACCTCTTTAATTTGATTCCTATATTGTAATAAGTCATTTATTTTATCGCGTTAATTTAGTTAAATTTTCAACAGGTAACAACCCTCCTCAAAAATATATTCGGCTGTAAGCTTTCTTAAAACTCTAAAGTTTAATACCCACATTGCAATATTTCATTTATTTTATCAATTTAACTGAGCTAAAATGTTCAAATAGGTTGCAACCCTGCTCAAAAATATTTCCAGCAGTCATCTTTTTCAAACCTCTTTAATTTGATACCTATATTGTAATAAGTCATTTATTTTATCGATTAAATTTAGTTAAATTTTCAACAGGTAACAACCCTCCTCAAAAATATATTCGGCTGTAAGCTTTCTTAAAAATCTAAAGTTTAATACCCAAATTGCAATATTTCATTTACTTAATCAACTTAACTGAGTTAAAATTCTCAAATAGGTGGCAATCCCCGTCAAAAGCACTTCCAGCAGCTATCTTTCTTAAACCTCTTTAATTTGATACCCATATTGCAATGATTTATTTATTTTATCAATATATTTGGGTTTAAAAATTTTCAAATACGTGGCAACCCTCCAGTTTTTTTCCGATATCATTGGTTCCGGTATTATACCGAACAATACAAAAAAAATTATTCAAATCGGTTCAGCCGTTCTCGACTTTTGACGACCGTGACATACGAACACAACATTTTTATTAATATAGATTAAAAGTAAAGCAAATAGTTGAATTAATTTGTATAATCTTCTTATTTTAAATTAAAAGCAAAAAGATTTTGTTAGCATTATTTTAAATTCACCTTTTTATTTATTTGCATATGTACATAATAATTTATTAATTCAATATTTGGTAATAAGGGGAAATGGCGC
>NW_023467835.1:0-6333 GCF_013731165.1 Rhagoletis pomonella
TTTTTCTGGAAAAAATTGAGTTGACCCTTTTTCGAACAAAATTTAGTATGTAGTGCTAACTTGACACCATGCACCATGCGAATTAATCGTAGCGCTTTCGACAGAAGCAATATTTTGATATGAAGCAAAATAAGTTTGAAGGCAAATTGTACCTATTCCCTTTCAATTGCTCTAAAATAGTGTTCTTCGAAAAAAAACATGCAAAATCCACCGGATTTGTTCCTAACAAATTTTTTGTATGTTTTATTACACTAACATTATAGATTTTTAGACGAGAAACACAATTCCACTATTTAAAAATCGAAAAAAAAAATGTAACACCTCAATTTAAGAAATTCATTTTTGATTGCATTTTTTTTTATTTGCATGCAGCTGTGCATCCTTCTCACAATTTTATAGGTATCACAATTGTAGTGCTATTCAAGATCTTTAATTTGAGCCAAGGTAGAAGTCTCTAGGCCCTTCTAGAGCCAAATCATAACGATTCTGAAGTTAAACTTGCCTGGATATTCGTAGATTTTATTTTATTGAGATATGTACATACTTGAATATTCGAATATCCGTATTACCCGGATAGTCAAAAAGTCAGGATACAGCCCTAGTACCTACATACATACATACGCACATACATACCTATGTATATACATACATGCATATACTTACCACATAGCCCATTTCTTTAAACCACAATCTTTTCCTCAATTGGCCTAAAACTTTTGTTGACTGAAGATACATTCATATACATATACATATGTATGTACATATCTGTGGTCATAAGCAATAACCGCCTAAGACGAAAAACCTGAATTCGAGAAGAAACGTTTTAAACATTGGGGCTTGTAATGTTAGCCTTATGGGGAAACCAAAATATAACCTTTTAAATAGCCTAGCTGGCGAGTTGTGGATTTCATATACACTTGGAATAGTAGTTGCAGAATGCTATATATGCTATACATATAACTCAATTCTCTCTTAAGTCGACTTAGGCACTCATTGCTTATGACCACAGATATAAATATGTATACATTGACGCGGCGGCATTCGCTGCCCACCATTTGCGTTCTACTCCCAACACACACTGATTCTGTCAATCATCACGGTACCATTTTTTGTTTTTTTTTTTTTTGCTCTTAGCCACATTTGGTAATTTGCTTAAATAGCTCGCGCCCAATGTTGCAACGCTTTACAAAATGGTAAGCCAACAAGGGCCAAATGACGCTGTAACTAAAGGTGTTTATTTTCTTTAATGTAAACAATACGGAATGAGAAAGTCAAAAACAAAAAATAAAAGCCCAACAACAAATCAAAACAAAACATTCAAATAGGAAGAGCCAATTAAGGCTGAATCGAAACAAATGAAAAATGCGATCGGCTATGTGCGCATTTAAGTATGTATGTATGTATGTATGTATATGTATGTATGTCTCCACACGGTTGCCACTGTTGGTTGTTTCCAACCAAACTTGGTTGTTTTTCTTTAATTTTTCGAATTTGGTGGTTTGGTAGTTTTTTCTCTGATTTGGTTTTTTTTTTTTTTAATTAGAAATTAGCAAATTTTTTCTTTACAAAAAGTATTATTGCATACTGAATGCCAAAAATGAATAAATAAATTTTTCAAATTCCTATTTTTAATGGAACATCTCAGCCAGCAAAATATCCGGAAATGTATCCGAAAATGGAAACCATTTCGTATAAAACCCTGACGTTTCATCCGTTTTCCGATTCCGCGTTCAGTCGTTTATCAGATCCATTCTCCAACTTAAGTGTTCATCGGTAACGTATGTGCAGGAAGCTATCGAAAATGGTTGTAAAACGGATGCGCTTTCGGCTGTTTTCCTGGAATTTGTCTGATTCAATTTTTCGTTGAAAACGTTTTCATTGTGAACTTTACAGAAACTTTTTCATAGTTACAGGAAACCAAACAAAAAACCAATTTTAAGATTCAGCGATTATTTCAATTGTTGCTTCTGACGGCATTCGAACCTGGGACTTCCTGAAAGCTAACAAATAGTAGCACGCACCTCTGCACACTCAGCTACTGGCGAATACGTATGTATATGTACAAGAATGATAGAATACAAGATTGCGCCGATTGCAGCAGAATTCGTGAGAGTGATTTTGGGGTGACGTCACCGTAGATTTGACAACTGAGAGCGGCAAATAAAACTGCTGTCTAGTGATGTGCTGAATTGTCGGTACCCAATAATTAAAAAAGGTTTCGGTACTCAATACCTCGTTATCGGTAACCGATACTGATTCTTCACATTAAAACCCTCGCCATTATATGCATTTCAAGTTAAAAAAAAAACTTTCATTACTAATTTATATGATATCGGCTAAACACTTGAACTTATCGCAACAGAGAAAGATTATTTTATCAGTTTTAACCCTAGTCGATCCAATAAAAATATTTCATATCATACGTCAACAAAACCGATACCGATTCGAAAATTGTCGCTAAGTGGTTACAGAATCCGCCCCCAGGCCTACAAAAATGATATCTTCCGATTCAGCTGGAACAAAAATGCTTCAAACAAGCAAGAGTTTCTCTGTACTATGGCCTCGAACCGACTTCTATACATCTTTCATTTGAATCAGTATTAAAAGCTCTATTGGCTCATACATTCGGGTTTTGATAGGCGAGTCCCCCCTGAACCGTTTTTTTCATATTTTTGGCCTAAATGTTTCGGTACCGAGTATCAAGAGTATTGGATACTTAAAAGTATTGACTCAGCACATCACTACTGCTGTCATCTCGACTGTGACGTCAGCAAAACAGCTGATTCTGTCAAATTCATTGAGAGCCGATTAGCGGTATTGCCATCGGTGCCACCTTCTATATTCTCTCCACCGTGGTATATGTACATATTTTTAAATCTCAGTTTGAACAAATGTTTAAAAATTATTGTTTTGAAATAACGTGATGAACTTTTCCGGATACGAAAAATTAACAAAATGGGAATCGTCTTCTGAACGTTTCCGGATACGAAAAATGTATGAAAACCGCACTGTCGGGCAAAAGTTCGTTTCTCTGCTGGTTGAGATTTGCATATAAAATACATAGAAAAAGTAAATATGTGAGTGAAGGCGCAAGTATTTGTATACTTTTTGTTTTTGTGTAATAAGTTTTGCTTTTTCTAATAGATATGTGCGTGAAAAACAAATTTGGTTGCCTTTTTTTTAATTTGGTTGTTTTTTTTTCAGATATTGGTTGGTTATTTTTTTAACAAGTGGCAACCGTGCATCTCCATATAGCCTGTGTTAAAAATATGGTCACTGCATACATACATATGTATGTACGTAATTATGTATAACCAATTTTATTTTTTACATACTATATGTATGTAGCTGTAGAAATATGGAATATAAGAATACATATGTACACACATATGTAAAATTTATATTGCAATCATAGAAAAAGCTTCTTCCCAGAGCACCAAAATGAAGGCAACTTCAAAAGGTCATCTATTGTTTGGGGTCACATGTTCGTTTTTTAAATTCATTAATACATACATATGCATACATACATGAATATGCATACTACATATGTACATGCATTATGCATACTACTGATGTACATACATACATATATGGAATTTTCACTTGCTGTAAAATGTAGAACTGAAATGCTCAAAGAAATAAGCGAAGCGAAGAGGAAATCATATCTCCATATCGAAATAATGAATGAACCATTAATTTTCCACATACTTATTTTTATTAGTGAGGGGCGTCCACTAATAGAGAAAAAATAAAATTAATACTCATATTTTAATGTTCTCTTTTCTGATAGCCCAAAATCCATATCAGGCCCTTGGATTGATTTCAATTTTTGTAAACCCTTAAAAAATGAAATGGAGGACCCATAAGAAACCGCTAATATTAAACAGATTTTAAGTGACAAATTGGGTAATATTTTTTAAAGTCTCTTGAAGAGAAACAGAGTTTTTCGATTGGAAAATATAGATTTTCAGGATTCTATAGCATTTCTATGAAAAATAGTTTTCCCCCTTATAAAATACATGGGAAACTTTGAACGCTTTGAGCCATCTTCAATTCTTTTTTGATATTCCCAAAACTTTGTACATATGCAAATTTTATTTCTTAGGCTATTGGCATATTTCCACGGGGTGAGGTTGAGAATCCGAAATCTTTTCGAAATAAGGGTCACCCTTGTATACTTATGTACATTTGTATTTTATTTCTAGAGATGGTACTTACATGTGGATTAACGGGAATCATTTTATGTAACGTCTATTAAAAAATTTAATAACACAGAAATCGAAATCAATCCAAGGGCCCGATATGGATTCGTACAGAGGTACATATTTAAGTGTGTATGAGTACACATGGAATGTATAAATATGTATATGGGTGTCCACATATAAGTATGTACATATACATACGTAATTGTTTTAATGAATACAATTTAATAAATGCAAATTTTGGTATCTCTGTGTATGTATAATATACATTGTATATATGTATGCATATGTATGAATGTAGGTCACTCTGATTATAGTATTTTTTTTTATAGATTAGAGAATTTTATACACATACATATATATATATATATATATATAGTACTTGTTTTACGTTCATGAAATCGTCCACAACGATCAGTAGTTAAATCTTAATAAAAGTATAAATGCAAGTATACATACATACGTATGCATGGGACCATCTGGGCTTTTCAATGCTGACGAGGGCTTCCTTTTTAACTGACTTCAAACAAGGAGAATTGATGGAATACATATATATATTTTTTTTTTACCGCATAACTTTGGACCACGTTAACCGATTTCGATAATTCTTTTTTCATCGTGGTGGTATCTTAAGGGTTGTCCCATACTAATCTCGTTTAGATCCGATAATTGAATCATGAGGAAATTAGAGGTACACCAAAATTTTTATATGAGAATTGAAGTCGGCTGTGGGTTTTGCTTAAAAATTACTTGTCAGCTCCTACCGGCAGCGGGCACCGCATCGAATACTTTCAGTGCGAACATTCAATGAAAATGTGAGTTTCTTGCATTCTTATACCGCCTACAAATGCACCTAAATTTTTCAAAGGCAAAACAACTTTAGACACGTTGGAGGATTCAGAAAAGTATCAAAACGAATCCTATTTCCACTCAGAAATCAAAACTTTTCCTTTGAGTGTATTTTTGCCATACAAATCTTTTCAGGTCCCTCCATATTGAGAGAGCGTTTATGCTAAATAATGCCTACTACCACAGAAATAATTATTGTTCACAAGTTGCTAACGAACTCTAGTATGTATGTATGTATGCAGCTCTGGTACTTTATTTTTACGTTGTTCTTAACGTTATCACGTGTTGATATGGAATTTTCTAAAACGGGTAGGAAGGACTGCTAAATAGGGGTTTTTGCTATACGAGAGGTCCATTCTAACCGCACGTTCACCAATTGTTATTCGACAATTGCTCTCCTAAAATATTCCGTTTAGACTAGGGATGTTAATTTTTTAGATTTTTGCGATCCCGGGATTTTCGGGACATAATACAATCATACAATCCCTGGATCCCGGGATTAGTCTCGGGATTTAGATATTCATTATTTTCCAACAACTTAACATGAAAAAATTACATCAATATAGTTTGAGAAGTTGTCCTACCATATAAGAAATAATAAATAAATGGGTTTGAAACCTACTTTAATATTCAAGTTGAAAAATATTTCATTTCATTTAACAATACCTTAGCGTGTACATATCTGATAAAGGAACTTAAGGCATGTCGAAAAAAGCTCGATGCAAAAAAAACCTAAGTCAACATATGTATTGTGTGGCTGAAGGGAGTTCATAATACTAGTGGCAGAAATAAAAGATATGCCTTATTACAACCAGTTTTGTCTATATTTCTTTTCTTTATTTAGTATTAAAATTTTTGTATAAAAGTCTCATTTGAATGCGTATTTCAAAATTTTGTACAAAAATTATAAAAATGCAAAAAAAAATTGCCAAAATTTCAGTTTTATAGCCCATTAAATTAAAGTAGGTTAAAATGAAGTTTCATGCAACTACAAAATACCGTTGATTTTTACGAATTTTTTAAACGATGCTGGGCATTTTCTTCCATATAAACCGAACTAGCTTTGTATGAAAAAAATGCGTGACACTTCCAGCAAAAAAAAAATATTATAAATCAACGTTACTTTTAGTCACTTAGAACTTGCACTTTATCCTCCTGTAATTTAATGGGCTATGCTTATAAAATTGCGTAGCTAAAATTAATATTTTTCGGGTTCACAAGGAGGAACAGGTAACAAAGTTAGAAGGACTATATTCGAGGACGTTGTCGAGTTTATATCAGT
>NW_023467836.1:0-6333 GCF_013731165.1 Rhagoletis pomonella
TAGGCCGTTGGCCTAAACATGCCGGCCCCCTTTGCGAAGCGAAAAAATCTGAATTCCACGTGTTCCGGCCACTATGTTCCAATTAGCTCCTTAATTTTAAAAAATTATCTAATAATGTAAATGTTCTTCGTTGCCGTTGTCCATGTACCTAAACTCTGTAAGGTAGAAGAAATTATTATTTAAAGACGTGGGTTTCAAAAATTCAACTGCACATTTATTCAATAAAGATAAGAAAACAATTCAGTGGTTATGTGTAATTCATTATTAACAAAAATAAACTTAACTAGGAAAATAAATAGTATTGAAAATAAAAACAAAGAAATGCGGTTTTAACATGCGCCTGACAATACCCATCCGAAAATGGTGTTTTGCGCTAGTAGCGGACCGAGAGTTCCCGCTGGAATTGCGCCTAACAACATCTTCGGGAAAACTTCGGCACCTAGCACTAAGCGGACGGGAGCTGCGATGTGGAAGTGGGGATCGGCGAGCTTTATGTTGTTGTACGGTGCTGCGACCGTGGCATCGAGGCTTTTCAAAGGTGTTTGTTGCCGGTAGTTCCGTACGGCCACCGCGTGCAATGTAATTGTCGCGGAATTTCCGTGCTTTCCGCGTAGCTTCATAAAACACCCTCTTTGATTTCCGACTGCCGTTAAACAGAGCTTCAGCTCTTGCGCAAGGTCTAGTGCGATAATGGACGTTGCGGCACACGGGTTTATTAACGCTCTTACCAGGTGCAAGCGGCCTCCTGCTTCTACCCTCACTATGGCTGTAGGCGCAACTGCGGTAAGTTGTTGTAGCGGATTCATAGGGGCCTGCACTTGCCCAGACCGAAAACCATTTCTTGCTGGGAGGTGGAATGCATGAGATTCCACTCTCCCGTTGTGACGCTGACGCCGTGGGCGGTGGTTGAAACGTCGAGTTTGAGTGCGGTACCAATTGTTTCGCGGTTGGAAAGTTCTCGTTTCCAATCCGCTTACCTCTCTTGGCTCATACCTCAAGAGCTGCCCGTAATACTGGGGTTCCAGTTCCACTTCCTCAGCCGAATCCGGATGGAGTGCGTTTGACTCCATTCCGGTGGATTCATCTGGGCGGAAAGCGTTAGTTTCCGCTCCAGCGACTGGCATTTCTTCCTCTTCCAGGTCTGGGCGGAAAGCATTAGTTTCCGCTCCGACCTCAGACGCATCTAATGAAAGCGCATCATCACTATCACTGTCGTTCATTGGCCGCGTTGTGTGATCAATATGAAGCATCGTGTGGTGTTCTTCATTACAGCGTCGGCATCTCCCTGGGTTAGTGCAGTGGGCTGCACGATGTATCCCCGATAAACAATTCGTGCAGTAGCGATGAATCAGAACGTCACGCAGGCGTTCTTCTGGCCTTTTGGCACGAAATATTGGGCATACTCTTAAGGGATGCTTCTTACTGCATAATCTGCACGTCAGCGGGTAATTATTTGCCTCAGCTTGTTTGCGTACATTAGTGAAGCGAGTCATCTTCTGAAATAATCTTGTATGTAGCGCACCGACAAAAATGATCGATTTTGGAATGGCGAGCAATATGGGAAACAAACTAAAGGTTTTTCCAACTTTTCGTAATTTCGCTAACTTTGACTAAAAGTGCACAGTGTTGTGACCCCTTAATGATTGATAGATGGTTTGACCGTGCATGCAAGCCTTTATGGTTGATGGGTTGGTACAACAGGGTTGCAAGAGGTATCTGGGTTTCTTCCCTGACATGGAGATTGCACGAAAACGTGTGCCGAAAACAAATTAATACGTAGAAATTGTCATATTCTTCATCACTCTCTGTGCTCGCATTAAATGGCATCAATGAAAACTTGTGCAATTGATGCATTAAATTGCATCAAGGAAAAAAACTTACGCAATTGAAAAAATAGATAATAATAAATAATTATGTATTATTTATTACTACTCACCCCCTCTATATGAAAAAAGGCACACATAATTTCCATTACTGCAATCACTAACTGCACACACCCACTATTATGCAGATCTGCACAAAATTTGCGCAGACCTGCTACAGAAAATGCCAAGTGCACTCTCGGTGTTATTATCGAAAGAACTCTCCACAGTATCGAATTGTTTAATACATCGATATCGATAATACACCTCTACTTCCGTCAATGGCCGGCTGTCATTCACAAACCACATTACACATACCTATTCGTGTTTACTACAAGTTCGGTTGTGCGGTGCCGGTGAAATATTTTGAATCAATCGAAAAAAAAACATAACAAGCGGCGCGAGATTAACCCGTTGGTGTTGTGAGAAAATAAATGCAGAAAAGAAATTGGGGAACGAAATGGCTAACTCCAGGTGAATAATTGTGTAAGTAAAGCGAACGTACAAACAAACAAAACAAATATGTGAAAACAAAGTGCCTTAATTATGAAAAATGTGCGTAAATTATTGTTAACTAAAAATGCGTAAATTAAGTTAATTCCATCAAAAAAACGTGCATAATAAAAAATATATAGGTTTTGGGAAACGTACATATGCACAGAAGTACCGGTGGAATATTCAATTCCCTTACAGTTCTGTGGCTTATGTACAGTCATACCCAGTAAGAAATCTATGCGTTAACTAATGCGTTATATATGCCTGGTACTGCAAACAGTTTGTGTGAGAATTCAGAGAAAAAAAAAAAAAAAAAATTTTTTTCTCGTTTTACATAGGGCTCGTGGAGAAATATAACGCATAATCGTGTCACGTGTGAGCAGTTTTCTCTATCTTTTATACGGAATTTGCGATTATAGTATCCTATATGTTGTTGTGTCTTTCCAATCAAATATTATTACGCGATTAGTAACGTGTTATATAACGCAAAAAATGGCGTATGAATATCGCTAATGTGCAAATGTGTTGTTTTTAATTGAAAATTTTGTAAGTGGATTGGAGAATGCGTTAGGACGTTCCTGCGGGGTATGTACATACATATGTACATGTTGTACTAGTTGTTCGCGTTAAGGGTGTGTCAGACGGGAAGGATAAAATTTATTTCTACATGCGAAGAAATAAACATTGCGAAGTGTGACCGCAGCTGAAAAGAGTGCTAATCGATTTCGAAAAATATATTGCAACTTGCTCGTGTTTCGCTAGCAATTTTCACTTATGCTGCAAGTTTTGTCAAATAACGAGTGTTGCCGAGTGAAACTGATTGCAAATTGTGAAAAATAATAAAAGATAATTTGGAAAAATTAATAAAAAAAACGTTTTGGAAATAAACCTAATTTCAGCAGACACTACAAAATTTCCCACTGTGCCAGCTTATCCGAAAAAATATTGCACTACAATGTCTGACAACCCCTTTATACCGTCGTAGTTTCGGTACATGTATGTATATATGTACATACATACATACATATGTATGTATGAAATGCAGCTCAACGCATGAACGGCACAATTTTGGCACATTCCATACTTTTGCATTAGAGATGGTCAATGGCGCGTATATTTGTGTGTTGACACAGTGTGTTGGTATCATTGTGTCATTGCTGTTGCGCTACTGCACTGGGTTACAGATTGCTAAAGTGTGTCATTTAAAAAGATAATAGTACGTAAATGCGTTCGCCGGCAAATACGTTGAGCTCGAAAAGTCGAATGAACATTAATACGGGTGAATTCGTTGACGGTTAAAATTACATATGTGGATATGTTTAAAGCTGTTTTTTTTTTTTCGTTGTTTATAAAGGAACGTGCAGCACAGGGCATGGATTAACGCATCGAAGGAATATTGTTGTCGATGCAGCCAGGATGGCCGGCAATATGCGCTATCCACAATGCCCAGTGGATCAAAAATCATTGGAACGTGGATGCTTCTGAAGCAGATCCAGCCACCATGCCATCAAAGAAAAAGGGATCGGCCGATGAAAAGAAAGCGGGGTAAGTGCTGTTTTTTTTACAATTAAAAATTCTTCTTTGTTCGACTAACTTGCTATTAATTCAAACCTGCCTACTCTGCTCGCGGGCCGTTCTATGGTGACTGGTGTAATGTGATTGTGTAAAATAAATTCACATATGTAGATGGAAAAAAATTAATGAAATTTAAACATCAAACACGTTAGTTCTCATTCGGGATAGCTAGAATTGGATTTACTTTCATGTTGTTTACGTCTTTGAAATAGCAATATGTACAAATAGCGATTCTTCTCATTGGCAAGTTGTTTTCGCATACGAAAACGTTAACGACATGAAAAAATTCCTAGCAATTTCTACCATAGTTATTGAACAGTGTGTGTCTAAAATGAACTATCGTCTTAATGGTTCAATTTCAATTCAATATGCAAATTTATTTTTGAATTTCAATTCAATATGGAAAGGTGTGGTAGGTGGAAGGGTTTTTTTTTTTTCGTATGGATTTATACAGACGCCATAGTTTCATCGTTATCCGTGGTATAGGGTGGTAGTAGTACTAGTTTGACAAGGGGTCTTGTCACTCTACCCTTTTCAGTTATGACCTCTACAACACGAACTCGATTGTCAGAACCTGGGTGCAAATTAGCCACCCTTCCTAATCTCCATTCGTTAGGTGGAAGATTATCCTCTCTTATGACCACCATGCCTCCCACTTTTATGTTGGATTTAGGATGTTTCCACTTTATTCGTTTCTGTAGTTCGGTAAGGTACTCCGATTTCCACCTCCTGCAGAAGTTTTGATGCAAGGCTTTGAGTTTCTGCCAACGATTGACGATCGAGGCTGGGTTTTCGTTCACATCTAGTTCTGGTGGAGCCAAGATGTGTCCGCCTACCAAAAAATGACCTGGAGTTAAGGGCTCAAGGTCAGATGGTTCATTGGAAGCTGGGCTCAGCGGACGTGAGTTGAGACACGACTCAACTCGGCATAGTAGAGTGTTGAATTCCTCAAATGTGTACTTCATATTAGACGCGATCTTTTTAAAGTGGCTTTTAAAGCTTTTCACACCTGCCTCCCACAGACCACCCATGTGAGGAGCTGCGGCAGGTATGAAATGCCAAGTCAATGCCTGATGGGCATATTTTGATAACGTATTAGTCCGCGCTTCGGATAGAAATGCCTTTAGTTCCGCTTTTAAAGCCCGTGATGCTCCTACGAAATTTGTCCCATTATCTGAGTATACATTTTTTGGACACCCTCGTCTGGAAACGAATCTGGAAAATGCTGCTAAAAACGATTGAGTACTTAGGTCGCTTGTGGCCTCTAAATGAATGGCCTTGGTAGAAAAGCAGACAAATAGACACACATAACCCTTTGACATTCGGCAGCCTCGTCCACGATAACTCTTAATGTCGAATGGTCCAGCAAAATCAACCCCAGAATTGGTAAATGGTCGCGAAAAAGTTGTTCGCTCTTGTGGAAGAATCCCCATAAGTTGGCCTTGCGCGCGTTTTTTATAGATAGTGCAGATCTTGCAGTTATGGATTGTGGACCTTATCATCGTTTTCACCTTCGGAATCCAATACTGCGTTCGTATGAGACGCAACATTAGTTGATTCTCACCATGGAGAGAAGTTTCATGGATGAATTGGACAATCAGACGGGATAATCTACAATTGTATGGGAGTATAACGGGATGCCGTTCGTTGTACGCTAGATCCAGAGATGTGCCAAGACGACCCCCCGTCCGCAGCACATCATCTTTATCCAGAAATGGATTAAGAGGAAGTATTTCACTCTTAGACTCAATGCATTCTTTAGTTTTCAGTTTCGCGATTTCTGCTCCGTAATGTTGCTTCTGAGCAAGTTTAATCAGGCGAGTAGTCGTTGATTTAATTTCATTAGATGAAATTAAGCAAGATTCCGACTGAAAAGAAGCTTTTGTCTTCGGATGGGTTCTTTGAAAGAAACGCAATATATAAGATATCACCCTCAAAGCCCTCGGTAAACTAGAAAACCGGTCAAGAAAGTCATTGATTTTGTCTGTCGATGTTGTTGCATGAACGTGCACCCTTTTTTCCTCAATGCTCGTGGTGAAGTCTGTCTCTTGGATTGGCCAATTTTCCCTATTTTCTTGTAGCCAAGAAGGTCCCTGCCACCACAAAGAATTTTTGACCAATTCGTTCGCCAGTATGCCTCTGCTTGCTAAATCTGCGGGATTCGTAGCTGAATCGACGTGAAGCCAGTTCAAGTTCCCTACTTTGTCTAAGATTTTTGTAATTCGGTGGGCAACGAAGGTTGACCACGAACAGGGGGGCTTGCGTATCCACGCCAGAACAATCGTCGAATCAGTCCACAGATGTATGTTTAGGTGGCCTAATTCAAGATTTTTGGTGATTGATTCGACTATTTCTGACAGTAACACCGCCCCGCAAAGTTCTAATCTAGGCAAAGAAATTG
>NW_023467837.1:0-6332 GCF_013731165.1 Rhagoletis pomonella
AGCATTATCGGAGCTTATGCTGCTCTGGGTCTCCTCGTCGTTTGGCAGGTTTGCAGTGGCACGTCGTCCACGTTCTCGGGCATACAAGATTTTAATCCAGCTGAATCCGCGTGGTCTTCGAATGGATCACGTCGGGGTCACCAGTTGTGGAGTTCCAGATAATAAATAAATACGGAACGCACAATATTTCAGTAATCCTCGTTTATTAGTAATTAATATTATATCAAATGTGGTTACCAAGAATATTGCAAATAGCGAGTTGAACTACAAGAAGGACCGGCCAAGAAGAAAGATTTTAGTACCTTCATCTGTCAAACTAACTTCAGCAGGGTTGCATTCTAGATCTAGTTAGGAGGTTGCCCCAAGTTATTTGTTTTTGAAAAACAGCATAAAGCTGCCTTTACATGAGGCGATTTTTTGACAGGCGATAATCGCCTGCAAAAGTTGACTTGCTGTCTACTTTGAGGCAAGCGATTCACCATTTACACGAGCGATTTCTCCAGAGCAATATTGAATCACCTGGAAAATCGCCTCATGTAAAGGCAGCTTAACCGTTACGGTCCGTGTGAAAATTTTTGAAGAAAGTGTGAAACTTTGATTTTTATGGTTTTGGTTGTTGAATTGACTAGATTTTTATAAAAAAAAAGCTAAAATTACACAAAAGGTTATTAAATTGTCAAAATTTGTCGCGCAGGTCTTTTCATGAAAAATGTTGTACATCTTATAAATATCTTATAAATATTATAAATGTGAAAGTTTGTATGTTTGGTGTTTGGGAAATCATCACGCGGAAACGGCTGCACGGATTTGCATGAAATTTTGTACGCAGATAGCTTATGGGCCAGATTGGTTAATATGTTTTTTTTTTTAAGAGTTGCCGCCTGTTAAAAAAGTTTAATTTATTTAATATGCGGGAACGACTGAATGGATTTGCATGAAAATTTGCACACAGATAGCTTATGACCTAGATTGGAAAATAGGCTAATTTTTTGGAAGAGTTGACACCTGTTAAAAAAGTTTAATTAAATTAATACGAGGAAACGACTAAACGGATTTGCATGAAATTTTTCACACAGATAGCTTATGGGCGAGATTGGTTAATATGCTATTTTTTTTTAAGAGTTGCCGCCTGTTAAAAAAGTTTCATTAAATTAATACGCGGAAACGACTGAATGGTTTTGCATGAAATTTTGCAAGCAGATAGCTTATGACCTGCAGTGGAAAACAGGCTAATAAGAGTTGCCACCTGTTAAAAAAGTTTAATTAAATTAATACGAGGAAACGACTAAACCTAGGTTAGAAAGTAGGCTACTTTTTTTTAAGAGTTGCCACCTGTTAGAAATGTTTAATTTAATTAATACGCTGAAATGAGTGAACTGATTTGCATGGAGGTTTTCACACAGATAGCTTATGAGCTAGGTTGAAAAATTGGCTACTTTTTTAAGAGTTACCACCTGCCAAAAAAGTTTAATAAAATTAATACGCGGAAAAGTCTGAACGGATTTGCATCAAATTTTGCAAGCAGATAGCTTATGACCTACAGTGGAAAATAGGCTAATTTTTGGAAGAGTTGCCACCTGTTAAAAAAGTTTTAATTAAATTAATACGCGGAAACGACTGAACAGATTTGCCTGACATTTCGCACAGAGATAGCTTATGACCTATGTTGGAAAACAGGCTACTATTTTAAGAGTTATCACGTATTAGGAAAGTTTAATTAAATTAATACGTGGAAATGACTGAACTGATTTGCATGAAAGTTTGCACACAGATAGCTTATGACCTAGACTGGAAAATAGGCTACTTTTTTAAGAATTTCCACCTGTTTGAAAATGAAATTTTGCTCAAAGATGGTTTATGACCTGGATTGAAAAATAGGCTACTTCCTTAACCGGTTTTCCGATCAGGATGAAATTTGGTACACTTACTACGGATTTCGGAAGGATGGTCTTAGACTGAAAGTAAGTCCGATAACTCAAGGCCCCTCCCATACAAATTGGAATTTTCATATTACATACATATCTCTGGAAGTATTTTTGGGAGAGAACTGAAACTTGGTATAGTGATATGTATGTGAAATCAATGTTAGCATTAATCGATTAATGTTTTAATTAGTTAGTTAATTCGATTAAATTCAATCTGATTACAGTTAATCATGATTAATTTTAATCCGACTAAACAGTCAATCGTAACCGCGATTAAAAAATAATTTTTAATCATTAACTCTTAATTTGATCAAGTATGTTTGGTGATTAATTAAGTTATGCTGGAATTTCCCTGTGCTCACAAAGCAAGTTAATCCGTTATGGCTAAATCGGGTTTCCTCATCAATCTAAGCAATTTGGTGTGCATTTTCATTAAGATATTTACCAACTTTACAAACTAGGTTTGCAAAAGTTCCCAGTTTATGTATTACTAATAACAATAATTATTATTTTTCTATAATTCGTGCTTTTTATGAGCGTAAAACAAAAAATAATTACTATAACTGGTGTTTGGTTTCAAACTCGGACAACTAGACAAACTAATCAGATTTTATTTTTCATTGGATTAACGATTAGTGTTGTTAATTAATTCAACGTAATCGCAGCCAGCGATTAACGATAAAAAAAGGTTATCATTAATCGTACAGTTGATTACGACTAATTAATCTTAATCGTCAAACGGGATTAACATTTTAATCGTTAATTTTTAATCGGTAATCAGACTAACAGTTTGCCAACAGTGTGTGAAATCATGTGCATATTCACGGAGAAAAATGGACGTTTTTGGAAAAGAGGCGTAGCACCTCCCATGCTGACTGAAAGTTTCATATTGCATATATCTTCAAATGTTTGGGGTAATGCACTCAAGCTTGGTATGGAAATACATATGTATGCATGTATGTATGTGAAACTAATACCATACTCATGGAGAAAAATGAAAGTTATTGGAAAAGGTGGTGTGGCAACTCCCATGCAAATTGATTTTTCTATGCTTCATATCTCTGGAGGTGTTTATTGCAGAGGACTGGAACTTGGCACCGAGATGTGTATACAAAATTAATTCCATACTCATAGAGAAGAATTTGCGTTATTCGAATAGGGGATATGGCTCCTGCCGTACAAATTTACTGTTTTATACTGCTTATCTCTAGAGGTGTTCATGGTAGAGTACTGGGACTTGGTACTGGGGTATGTAAAATCAATTCTAAATTCATGGAAGAAGATTATAAGAAGGGTTATAAGAAAAAGGGGCGTGGCACTTCCTACACAAATTGACTTTTTCTTGCCACATATCCCTGGAAGTGTTTGTGGAAGAATACTGGAACTTGGTATGGAGTTGTGTATGCAAAATGTATCAATTGCTCATGGAAAAAATGCGAGTTATTAAAAAAGGAGGCATGTCGCCTCCCATACATACTAAAAACTTCTTAATACATATCTCTGGAAGGATAGAAAATCTCTCGAAGTATTTTAAATTTGTTATGGAGATTTATTTTATAAGAGCCGTACTGACAGAATAAATTTCATTAAATGGAAAAGGGAGAGCCGGGTTCGGCCTTATAATCTAAAGCTCTCCTGAGGCATTTGCTACAGTAATGAGAACTAAAGAACTACTAAATTTGAGTTGGAAATATTAGAACCCGCCGTGGCACCTCTAAGAAGGTTACACGTTCACGCGTCGTATACCTGGAACCATTTTAAGGTAAACTTAGAGGGATTGATATATTTCGTATGCCTAGCGCGCAGACGAGATTTTATAATTTCATAGTTTTAAACGGCCTAAATACCTTAACTCGCTTAAAAAACAATGAGCTACACCGCCCGAACAAAGTATTGGCACAGCAAATTTTTCATAATATACATATGCAACAATTTTTATTCTAATATTTGTTTGCCAATTTCGTATAAAAATATGGTTTATTCAACAACAAAGAACACAAAAATATAATTCCTAAGCTTTGTGCGATACTCGCGAAAATTCAGCAAATTTTCATCAGAATTTTCAACTTTTTAATCAGATTTTTGAGAATTTTTTGAGTATGCAGTTTTGCAGCCCATTAAGTTCTAGTAATAAAATGCAAGTTAGGAGTTAGTCAAAAATCGCGTTGATTTTTGAGAATTTTTTTTGTTGAAGGTGTTTTGCATTTTTTCCATATAAAGTATTTTTGAAAAAAATTGTTGTATGGAAGAGACTGTGTGGAAAAAAATGCCAAAAATTAACGGTAATTAAATCTTGCACTTTATTATAATAAAATTCATTGGGCTACAAATCTGCATACTCAAACAAATTCTAAAAAATCTTAAAAAATTTAAAATTTTCATGAAAATTTGCTGAATTTTCGCGACTTTTGCACAAAGTTTAGGAATTATATTTTTATGTTTTTGTTGTAAAATGAAACATATCAAATCAGTGGAAAAATATTAGAATGAAAACTTTTGCATATATTGTGAAAAATTTGCTGTGCCAATACTTTGTTCGGGCGGTGTATAACGAAATGGGCACAGAAATAAAATCTAATATTATTAAATTATTTTTCCTATTTGTATAAAAGCGCGGGGTAAAACCCGCGGGTATAAGCTAGTATATAATATATGTATTTACATACATATTATTATTATTACTTAATTGAAAGCAAGTGATGAATCACTTGTTTACACAAAATGGGAGTACTAGCATCTAAGGCCTTCGGCTCTCTTATACTAAGTATATGGGTTTACATTAAGGATAGTGCGATTTAGGGTACATATTTACTTATGATTGTAGTTGGTATCGAATTTACTTTATATACGCTTTTTTAAGTCAGTTATTTTTAGAAACTCATAACTAATTTTATCTTATCAGACTCAGTTTTCCTTAGTAGGTTGGAAGGTTTGATATTGTCAAAAAGTGCCGTTCTTGTAGCGGTGAAGTTTGGGCAAATATCTAATAAGTGGCAGACGGTGAGGTGATTAGAACCGCAGAAGGAGCATAGAGGTGGTAGAGCTCCTGTGAGAATGTGGCTGTGGGAGATGACTGTATGTCCGATTCTGAGACGAATGAATGAGTTTTATTCGCTGCAACTAACATCGAGGGGAAGGTTGGGGCTTTTGCTTCCTATATTGATATCCGGATAGTGATGACGAACGTTTTTCCAATCGTTCTGTTTATTTAAGAACATTACTGAGGTAATGTGCCTATAAATGTCTTGTTTTAACATCCATTTTGATGTCACTAGGGGTTGTTCTGATGCAAGTTTCGCTCTACGATCTGCAGTCTCATTGCCGTCAATTCCGACGTGACTAGGGCTCCACATAATCTTCTGGTATTCGTCGACAACAGCATAGGCAGTTGCCGAGGAATTCTTTGACCCGTCAGTATATAAGAGTTTCCATTGCATTTCTCTAAAAGGGGTGGTGAGTTCGAGGAAGATTTTCCGGAAAGCTGTAGGTGCTGTATTTTCTTTTGAGTATTTAGCCATCTTGAGTACCGTAATCGGTTCGAAACATTGCCAGGGTGGAGGTCGTTTGAATTTGGTCTTAGTTAGAGAGATTTGAATTTCCAGTATCCTTGCTGCCTCTACAACTCTTTCCACCGCAGATTTTCGGTTTCTACTTTCCCTTTTCCTTGTCACAGCGCTTTGGACCGCATCTTGCAGAAGAGTGTTGCAGCTAAATAAAATTTTTGTGATAATCCTGCTTGACAGAAATTGACTCTTTCAACAATGGACGGTAACCCTGATTCCGTCAAAATGCATTTAGTTGGCGACGTTGGGAATGCGCGTAGGCTCCTTCTTGCGGCAGTGTGGTAGGCTGGGGTTATAAGTTTCAAATTCCGTTTCGCACAGTGTCCATAAATAACCAGCCCGTAGTCTATTTTTGACAAAATCAAAGCCCTTACGATGTTTACCAATGTGACGGTATGGACCATACAGTATTTATTGGAAAGATATTTTATTACTTTTAAACGTGTAATTAACTCTTTCTTAACGTATGTACAATGCTCTCTAAAAGTAAGTTTCTTATCGAATATTCTACCCAATATACGTAAGCTGTTACAACTATCAATGGTCTGAGAATTAAATGTACGATTTGGTGACGTGCATCTTTGTTTATTGCAAATATGCATAGTTTTACATTTTGTGATGGATATGTTAGCTCCAGAGATATTGGACCATTTCGAAATATCACTTACAATTTTTACAAAACTGTTATGAGCAGTTGTCAAATCTTCGCATTTTGTGAATAACAATACATCATCCGCGTAAGTAATGTGTGAAATAGATTTTTGGCTTAAGAATATTTTATTAATATCATCAAACGCAATAATAAATAATATTACGGACAGAGGCGATCCTTGTAGGATGCCGT
>NW_023467838.1:0-6332 GCF_013731165.1 Rhagoletis pomonella
AGTTATGAGTCCTTGTTAGGAATTAAAAGTACACAAGAGATTATTTCAGTCTCGTTTTATTTCCAGAACTATTTTCCATTTTTTACACTTACATCTATTTATACTATTTCTAACTATTGTTTGTTTGGTGATAAAAAGATGTTTACATGTTTAGCATTATGTTATCATAATGCTTTGTTACTTATCACCGAATATAATTGTTTATGTTATTAAAAAGATGTTTACAGGTTTATACTTGTCTATCGTATTCTCTTTGTTATTATGTTATCATACAAGGTTAAAGGGCATATAGTTGTTTGTATGTATTTTGGTTCGTGAATAATGATTATATGTATATGTGTATGTATCTAGTGTTTAGGTTAGCGTCGTTAACTCTCCCCTGTGTTGAAAATGGAATGTCCTCATTTCAACGGCTTAGGGTTTGCAATCGTTGTAACTCGGTTAGATAAGCTAATTCGAACTCTCTTTGGCGCCTGGTGTTTAATTGTATTTGTCGGCATGTATATAATTTTATAATTAAGTAAGTGACTAAAGCTAATATAAATATGATCATGATTAAATATAAGGTAAATTTCCAAGGATGTTCTTCAATTGGTAAAAATAATTTATACATTTCTTGTATATTAGTAAATTTATAATCGGATTCAGAGTTTAAAATTCTTAGTACATTAACCCTTTCATTCTGATAAGCATGTATTACATTTTTTATTTCTTGCTTATGGTTAATATAAGTTTTATTATCAATAGTTGTATTGGAATTGAATTGGATTAAATGTGGGCCATTTACCCTAATTCCGTTCCATGTGTGTTCGTTGTCGATAAGAATATTACCATTATCTAATATTTGTAAGGGAGAGTTATTTTCTTGGATAATATTACAATGGGCTTTTTGTTTTAATAACAACGGAATAGTACAATTATCCCTTGGTTCTTTTTTACAAATATGTATTCCTACATAATTTTTGCATTTTGATAAATTGGTGAAATTATTATTACACAAGGCAATTCTATTATGAAGTTGATATTTTCCGTATTTAAAGGCTAATGGGGTTAAATTGTACATTTTACATTTATTTGTTATTATGGGATATTTATAGATTGTAATAATAGTTTTATTAAAAGTACATATGTGTATATCGGAATATTCTAGTACATTTATTATTGGAATGTCATATATTTCGTTTTTTATTACCTGCTGTACGTCTCTAAAATTAAGTGTGCCAGAATAGAAATTTCCTGTTTTTGCGAAGTTAATGGTATTTGTTATAGTTACTAGTTCGTTATATACTTCTGTAAGTATTGACTGATCAAAAATTGATTCTGTATTTAATTTTGCTAAAATTTTTTCAAAAGCGGGAATTTATTTTCCTTTGCTGGTTATTATTTTCTATAAGCTGGTTCACTCCTGTTTTAATTTCGACAAGATCATCGTGATCTGGTATTCCTGTTATAAATTTTAATGCGGAACCTAAAAAATTGAGGCCACGTTTGGCACGATACTCGGATGGTATTAATTGTGATTTCAAAGTTTCTATTTTATCAATTATTATATCTTTTTCATCGATTTGAGTTGATTCATATTTGCTTCGCACAATTCGTTCATATGGTTCTAATATTATGGATAAATTCGACACGTGGTAAAGAAATGATGAACTCTCATAGGTATACACAGTATCTAGTTCAGTAAGAACATATTTTTTACCAGCCAAATCTGTTATTTTATCGCAAAATCCGTGAGTAACTATTACTAAAATTAAGAAGCCTATTCGTTGCATGGTGTGCTAGTTTTCCTTATACTATCCTTGTGTATGATTTTCCCCCTCGCTGTTAGGATTGTGTCCCCACGATCTTCTTTTACTTTATGTTTATTGTACTTAGTTGCAAGTTTATTACGCCGATCTGTTCGATTATAAATTATATCACCTGGTTTGTATATAATGGTTTTCCTTTTTTTTATTATGGTGCCTGAGTAGTCTCTCTTGTTTATCCACAAGTATGTCCTTGATATTAGGATATTTGTCTCGGTTGTAAAAAACCTCTTCGGGTTTATATCCTGTTGTGGAGTGTATCGTCCTATTGTATTGGCGAACTGCGTTGAATAATTCGTCACCGGGAGCAGTATTATTTTCTGCAGCTAAACTTTGGCAAAGTTCAATTAGAGTGCTATGTATCCGTTCAACTTGAGCGTTTGATGTTGAATGATGTACAGGCGTAACTGAGTGTGTTATTTGTAGCCGGCTGTACAAGAATTTCGTTATGTTGCTCTTAAATATACTTTCGTTATCAGTCATGAGGTACTTGGCATTTGGGTAGACTTGTGTGAGTACTTCTTCTATGTATTCGTGGCAGTTTGTCTTTGTGTCCAATTTTCGTAAGAAGCAGTATTTGGAATATCTATCTGTAGAACTAAGGTATTGTTTATTATTAATATGGAAAATATCCATCTGTATGTACTCTCCTACTTTTGTTGGTATTGGAGTTTTTCCAATAGGTTGTTTATTTGGTTGCCTTTCGTATTTGTGCTGTAGACATATTTCACAGCCTATGACTAGTTTACGGCACATTTCTTTAATATTGGGCCAGTAATGAATCAACAATATTTCTTGCGTGTTATTTTTGTAGTTCCTATGTGCACGTTTATGTGTTTGTGTGACAATTTCTCTTTGTTCGTTTGGAGAAGTTACGTCGTTTAACTTATTTTGGGCTAGCACTAGATTATAATTTGGGAAGGCGGAGCTAATTTCTTGTTTTAGGTGAAACAGTATTTCCTCATCTATCTTTATCGCATTAGTAACTTTTGGATTAACTACATCTTTAAGTTTAGATAGTAAGTCCGGGGTTTCTCTATAAAATATTGTATGTCTAAACCGACCAGGAAATATTGTTTGACTGAGGACTTCATTCCTTTCATTATCTTGTAACACAATTATTTGATTTCTGAAAGCGTTAAGTGGTTGTTTAACTTTCTTCATAATTTCTACAGGGGAACTTTGTTGCGAATGGTCGGAACAATTCGTTGAAGTATTTATTTGTTGTCGCGAAAGCGCATCTGCAACGACATTCTGGTGTCCAGGTTTATATACAAGTTTGGCACCGTATTCTTCAATTAGGTTTTTCCAACGCTTTAATTTCGCATTCGGATTTTTTTCGGAAATTGAAAATATTAGCGATTGGTGGTCCGTGTAAATTGTCAAGTTTGCCACACCATACAAATAATTTCTAAGTTTTTGCAAGGACCAAACGATTGCTAGTAGTTCTTTTTCATTGGTACTATAGTTTTGTTCTGTTTCACTTAGAGTGCGTGAAATGAATGCGATCGGGTGACGATTTTGTGACAGAACTGCCCCGATACGAAATTACTAGCATCGGTTGTTAGACTAAATGGTTTAGAGAAATCAGGCTGGAAAAGTTCAACTTGCTCTTGTAGAGCGTTTTTTATTTTTTCCAAGGCTTCTTCGGCTGCTGTATCTAATTGTATTGGTATTTTAGCACTTTGATTTTTTGATACCATTCCTAATTCTCCTCTCAAATTAATCGTTAAAGGTTTCGTGATTTTAGCAAAATCCTTTATAAACTTCCTGTAGTAACTAGCAAGTCCTAGGAAAGATCTCAATTCTTTCAAATTTTTTGGTTTTGGGTATTTCTTTATAGTTTCGATTTTTTTTGGGTCTACCGTAATTCTATTATGTTTTATAATGTGTCCAAGGTATTCAACTGACTCTTGGAAAAAATTTGACTTTTCGTCAGAAATTTTCATGTTAGCATTATGGAGTGCGTTAATTATAATCCGGATGTGTTCCATATGTTCTTCTGGTGTAGATGAATAAATTAGTACGTCATCAATATAAACATACGCGAACTTTCCGATATACTCTCTAAGGATGTCGTCAACGCATCGTTGAAATATGGAGGGTGCATTCTTTAACCCGAATGGCATTCTGATAAATTCATACTTTGCGCCGTTGACAGAGAATGCTGTCTTTCCTCGATCAGGTTCTTTAATTAAAATCTGGTGAAACCCTGATTCTAAATCTATTGTGGAAAAAATCTTGGCTTTTCCGAGGTTTTGTATTGTCATATTAATATCTGGAATTGGATATCTGTCAGTAATCGTATGAGAATTTATCTTTTGGAAGTCAACAACCATTCTCCGTTTGGGCTTGCCTTGGTCATCGGTGCCCTTTTTTGGTACAGTCCATATAGGTGAATTATATGGGCTTTTGCTTGGTTGTATTATACCGTCGTTTAAGAGTTTCTCAATTTCTTTCTTGACAAAGTCGTGATCGGACATGGGATATGGGTATTGTTTTGTCCATATAGGGTCTTCCGATTCGGTCTTGATAGCTGCTTGTATTGTGGTTGTAAAAGGTAATTTACCATTTGTATTATTATTTCTATTCATTAGCTCTTCCACCTGGTCTTTACATTTTTCGTTATTTATTGTATAATTAATCCTTGGTTCTACTGCCAGGATCTTCTTCTTCTGATACTTCAAGCTATAGTCAAATAACCTAACTTCTGCCTTCATTTGGCGTAATCCCTGTTCTCCGAGTATCATGTCAAAGTCGTTTAGTTCCCTTATTTCATAGAACGTTAAATGATGCCCGTACATCGTTATAACTTTTTTAGAATTTACAATTGAATAACCATGTAAGGTTTTGGTTTTAAATGGTTTTAATTTAATAGATTTTCCTATATTACAATTTATATTAATGTAATTATTAGTGGAGCCTGTGTCAATTAATAAGGTAACGGGTGTGCCGGTTAGGCCGCATTTTGTTTCTAAGCAAGGCAACCCGTTTATTCGCCTAAAAAAGTACTGCCTGTTTCAAATTGTTCTTCATAATTAGGTACATCCACTGACTCTAGATCTTCTCTATTTAATTGGTTAATTCTTTGGAACTTCCTATCTGGCGGAGAAGTGGCGTTATTGTAGCTAGATGCCCTATCTCTTTTATATACATGGTTTGATTTAAAAGGATTTTGACTTACGGCATTATTGTACTTGGTTGTCTGCATGAATTGTCTGGATTGGTCTATGTCCATTGGAGTAGGTGTGGGTTGTTGTTGTCGCTGTGGTGGTTGTTGTTGGTTAAAACTCCTTGCCTGGTAGTTGTGATTCTGCATCCTTACGTTTGGCTTGTAATATCTTTCCTCTTTATGTTGTGAGTAGGTGTTTCGGTTTGTGCTGTGTTGATGCTGTCTGCTGTTACTTCCTAGTCTGGGCCGTGTCTCGAATTCCGCATTCTCATTGTCATGGAGAATGGTACAGGCTATCGCATATGCCGATTCCAAATTCTCTGGGTTATGGCTGTACAATGTGCCGCTTGTATATTTGGAGTTTAACCCAAGAATAAACGTCCTCACTGCCTCTTGGTTAGCGTATGCTATCATCCCTTTGTCATTATTGGACATCTCAATTTTTGATAGGGCTAAATTGAGTGCCTTTGAAACCTCACTGTGGAATTCTGCAAGGGATTTTCTATCTTGTGTGATTCGCTTCATTTCATCAAGAAGCACATATAGTGGGCGTTGGTCTGCATATGTGTAATCCAATCTGTTAATGATTGAATAAAAATTCAATTTGGTGTTGTGGTTCGTAAGGACGTTAGTAATTTTTGTCCGCATTATTCCCAGGGCACTATAATATTTAGGGTGATTTTGGAAGATCTTTATAGCTTCCATGAATGCCCACACTTGTGATCTCCATGATCGGTATTGTACTTTGTCCCCGTCAAATTTTGGTAGGGATTTGAATAGCTCCAGGTCGATATCCTTGGCGTCAGTAATATTTAGTTTTACTTCTTCGTATAAAACTAATTCTTCCGGAGCGTTTTGTTGCTCTAGTGCGGCAATTCTCTCCGTGAATTCCGTTGTTTGTCGCTGCATCTCGTTCATCAGTGTGGTGAACTGGGCATTTAGTTGGGCCAGTTGTTGCTCCGTTGTAAATTTATTTAGATTTCTGTAGTCCTCGTAGAATTTTTGCTTTTTTCCTCTCCGGAGTCTCCGTAAGGTATCCAGGTTTTTCACTTCACTTTTTTGTTTAAAATTTTCAGAGTTTTTTTTTATTATTTGCACACTTGATTGTGTTTTTTTCACTTGATTTCCGTTGATTTCGGTTTATGTTATCAGTATTATTCCGTTTTTTCAGGATCTATACTTGATTTTCGTTGATTCTTTTAGCACTTTTTTCAACGTGTAGTGCCGGAAGTCTTTCTTCCCGTGGATTTAGTTTTCTCTATTCCTTTTACATAGAAAAATGGCTTAAGGTTCGGTTGAGCCCCCAGTTATGAGTCCTTGTTAGGAATTAAAAGTACACAAGAGATTATTTC
>NW_023467839.1:0-6332 GCF_013731165.1 Rhagoletis pomonella
AGTTATGAGTCCTTGTTAGGAATTAAAAGTACACAAGAGATTATTTCAGTCTCGTTTTATTTCCAGAACTATTTTCCATTTTTTACACTTACATCTATTTATACTATTTCTAACTATTGTTTGTTTGGTGATAAAAAGATGTTTACATGTTTAGCATTATGTTATCATAATGCTTTGTTACTTATCACCGAATATAATTGTTTATGTTATTAAAAAGATGTTTACAGGTTTATACTTGTCTATCGTATTCTCTTTGTTATTATGTTATCATACAAGGTTAAAGGGCATATAGTTGTTTGTATGTATTTTGGTTCGTGAATAATGATTATATGTATATGTGTATGTATCTAGTGTTTAGGTTAGCGTCGTTAACTCTCCCCTGTGTTGAAAATGGAATGTCCTCATTTCAACGGCTTAGGGTTTGCAATCGTTGTAACTCGGTTAGATAAGCTAATTCGAACTCTCTTTGGCGCCTGGTGTTTAATTGTATTTGTCGGCATGTATATAATTTTATAATTAAGTAAGTGACTAAAGCTAATATAAATATGATCATGATTAAATATAAGGTAAATTTCCAAGGATGTTCTTCAATTGGTAAAAATAATTTATACATTTCTTGTATATTAGTAAATTTATAATCGGATTCAGAGTTTAAAATTCTTAGTACATTAACCCTTTCATTCTGATAAGCATGTATTACATTTTTTATTTCTTGCTTATGGTTAATATAAGTTTTATTATCAATAGTTGTATTGGAATTGAATTGGATTAAATGTGGGCCATTTACCCTAATTCCGTTCCATGTGTGTTCGTTGTCGATAGGAATATTACCATTATCTAATATTTGTAAGGGAGAGTTATTTTCTTGGATAATATTACAATGGGCTTTTTGTTTTAATAACAACGGAATAGTACAATTATCCCTTGGTTCTTTTTTACAAATATGTATTCCTACATAATTTTTGCATTTTGATAAATTGGTGAAATTATTATTACACAAGGCAATTCTATTATGAAGTTGATATTTTCCGTATTTAAAGGCTAATGGGGTTAAATTGTACATTTTACATTTATTTGTTATTATGGGATATTTATAGATTGTAATAATAGTTTTATTAAAGGTACATATGTGTATATCGGAATATTCTAGTACATTTATTATTGGAATGTCATATATTTCGTTTTTTATTACCTGCTGTACGTCTCTAAAATTAAGTGTGCCAGAATAGAAATTTCCTGTTTTTGCGAAGTTAATGGTATTTGTTATAGTTACTAGTTCGTTATATACTTCTGTAAGTATTGACTGATCAAAAATTGATTCTGTATTTAATTTTGCTAAAATTTTTTCAAAAGCGGGAATTTATTTTCCTTTGCTGGTTATTATTTTCTATAAGCTGGTTCACTCCTGTTTTAATTTCGACAAGATCATCGTGATCTGGTATTCCTGTTATAAATTTTAATGCGGAACCTAAAAAATTGAGGCCACGTTTGGCACGATACTCGGATGGTATTAATTGTGATTTCAAAGTTTCTATTTTATCAATTATTATATCTTTTTCATCGATTTGAGTTGATTCATATTTGCTTCGCACAATTCGTTCATATGGTTCTAATATTATGGATAAATTCGACACGTGGTAAAGAAATGATGAACTCTCATAGGTATACACAGTATCTAGTTCAGTAAGAACATATTTTTTACCAGCCAAATCTGTTATTTTATCGCAAAATCCGTGAGTAACTATTACTAAAATTAAGAAGCCTATTCGTTGCATGGTGTGCTAGTTTTCCTTATACTATCCTTGTGTATGATTTTCCCCCTCGCTGTTAGGATTGTGTCCCCACGAACTTCTTTTACTTTATGTTTATTGTACTTAGTTGCAAGTTTATTACGCCGATCTGTTCGATTATAAATTATATCACCTGGTTTGTATATAATGGTTTTCCTTTTTTTATTATGGTGCCTGAGTAGTCTCTCTTGTTTATCCACAAGTATGTCCTTGATATTAGGATATTTGTCTCGGTTGTAAAAAACCTCTTCGGGTTTATATCCTGTTGTGGAGTGTATCGTCCTATTGTATTGGCGAACTGCGTTGAATAATTCAGTTGAATAAGCAGTATTATTTTCTGCAGCTAAACTTTGGCAAAGTTCAATTAGAGTGCTATGTATCCGTTCAACTTGAGCGTTTGATGTTGAATGATGTACAGGCGTAACTGAGTGTGTTATTTGTAGCCGGCTGTACAAGAATTTCGTTATGTTGCTCTTAAATATACTTTCGTTATCAGTCATGAGGTACTTGGCATTTGGGTAGACTTGTGTGAGTACTTCTTCTATGTATTCGTGGCAGTTTGTCTTTGTGTCCAATTTTCGTAAGAAGCAGTATTTGGAATATCTATCTGTAGAACTAAGGTATTGTTTATTATTAATATGGAAAATATCCATCTGTATGTACTCTCCTACTTTTGTTGGTATTGGAGTTTTTCCAATAGGTTGTTTATTTGGTTGCCTTTCGTATTTGTGCTGTAGACATATTTCACAGCCTATGACTAGTTTACGGCACATTTCTTTAATATTGGGCCAGTAATGAATCAACAATATTTCTTGCGTGTTATTTTTGTAGTTCCTATGTGCACGTTTATGTGTTTGTGTGACAATTTCTCTTTGTTCGTTTGGAGAAGTTACGTCGTTTAACTTATTTTGGGCTAGCACTAGATTATAATTTGGGAAGGCGGAGCTAATTTCTTGTTTTAGGTGAAACAGTATTTCCTCATCTATCTTTATCGCATTAGTAACTTTTGGATTAACTACATCTTTAAGTTTAGATAGTAAGTCCGGGGTTTCTCTATAAAATATTGTATGTCTAAACCGACCAGGAAATATTGTTTGACTGAGGACTTCATTCCTTTCATTATCTTGTAACACAATTATTTGATTTCTGAAAGCGTTAAGTGGTTGTTTAACTTTCTTCATAATTTCTACAGGGGAACTTTGTTGCGAATGGTCGGAACAATTCGTTGAAGTATTTATTTGTTGTCGCGAAAGCGCATCTGCAACGACATTCTGGTGTCCAGGTTTATATACAAGTTTGGCACCGTATTCTTCAATTAGGTTTTTCCAACGCTTTAATTTCGCATTCGGATTTTTTTCGGAAATTGAAAATATTAGCGATTGGTGGTCCGTGTAAATTGTCAAGTTTGCCACACCATACAAATAATTTCTAAGTTTTTGCAAGGACCAAACGATTGCTAGTAGTTCTTTTTCATTGGTACTATAGTTTTGTTCTGTTTCACTTAGAGTGCGTGAAATGAATGCGATCGGGTGACGATTTTGTGACAGAACTGCCCCGATAGCGAAATTACTAGCATCGGTTGTTAGACTAAATGGTTTAGAGAAATCAGGCTGGAAAAGTTCAACTTGCTCTTGTAGAGCGTTTTTTATTTTTTCCAAGGCTTCTTCGGCTGCTGTATCTAATTGTATTGGTATTTTAGCACTTTGATTTTTTGATACCATTCCTAATTCTCCTCTCAAATTAATCGTTAAAGGTTTCGTGATTTTAGCAAAATCCTTTATAAACTTCCTGTAGTAACTAGCAAGTCCTAGGAAAGATCTCAATTCTTTCAAATTTTTTGGTTTTGGGTATTTCTTTATAGTTTCGATTTTTTTTGGGTCTACCGTAATTCTATTATGTTTTATAATGTGTCCAAGGTATTCAACTGACTCTTGGAAAAAATTTGACTTTTCGTCAGAAATTTTCATGTTAGCATTATGGAGTGCGTTAATTATAATCCGGATGTGTTCCATATGTTCTTCTGGTGTAGATGAATAAATTAGTACGTCATCAATATAAACATACGCGAACTTTCCGATATACTCTCTAAGGATGTCGTCAACGCATCGTTGAAATATGGAGGGTGCATTCTTTAACCCGAATGGCATTCTGATAAATTCATACTTTGCGCCGTTGACAGAGAATGCTGTCTTTCCTCGATCAGGTTCTTTAATTAAAATCTGGTGAAACCCTGATTCTAAATCTATTGTGGAAAAAATCTTGGCTTTTCCGAGGTTTTGTATTGTCATATTAATATCTGGAATTGGATATCTGTCAGTAATCGTATGAGAATTTATCTTTTGGAAGTCAACAACCATTCTCCGTTTGGGCTTGCCTTGGTCATCGGTGCCCTTTTTTGGTACAGTCCATATAGGTGAATTATATGGGCTTTTGCTTGGTTGTATTATACCGTCGTTTAAGAGTTTCTCAATTTCTTTCTTGACAAAGTCGTGATCGGACATGGGATATGGGTATTGTTTTGTCCATATAGGGTCTTCCGATTCGGTCTTGATAGCTGCTTGTATTGTGGTTGTAAAAGGTAATTTACCATTTGTATTATTATTTCTATTCATTAGCTCTTCCACCTGGTCTTTAAATTTTTCGTTATTTATTGTATAATTAATCCTTGGTTCTACTGCCAGGATCTTCTTCTTCTGATACTTCAAGCTATAGTCAAATAACCTAACTTCTGCCTTCATTTGGCGTAATCCCTGTTCTCCGAGTATCATGTCAAAGTCGTTTAGTTCCCTTATTTCATAGAACGTTAAATGATGCCCGTACATCGTTATAACTTTTTTAGAATTTACAATTGAATAACCATGTAAGGTTTTGGTTTTAAATGGTTTTAATTTAATAGATTTTCCTATATTACAATTTATATTAATGTAATTATTAGTGGAGCCTGTGTCAATTAATAAGGTAACGGGTGTGCCGGTTAGGCCGCATTTTGTTTCTAAGCAAGGCAACCCGTTTATTCGCCTAAAAAAGTACTGCCTGTTTCAAATTGTTCTTCATAATTAGGTACATCCACTGACTCTAGATCTTCTCTATTTAATTGGTTAATTCTTTGGAACTTCCTATCTGGCGGAGAAGTGGCGTTATTGTAGCTAGATGCCCTATCTCTTTTATATACATGGTTTGATTTAAAAGGATTTTGACTTACGGCATTATTGTACTTGGTTGTCTGCATGAATTGTCTGGATTGGTCTATGTCCATTGGAGTAGGTGTGGGTTGTTGTTGTCGCTGTGGTGGTTGTTGTTGGTTAAAACTCCTTGCCTGGTAGTTGTGATTCTGCATCCTTACGTTTGGCTTGTAATATCTTTCCTCTTTATGTTGTGAGTAGGTGTTTCGGTTTGTGCTGTGTTGATGCTGTCTGCTGTTACTTCCTAGTCTGGGCCGTGTCTCGAATTCCGCATTCTCATTGTCATGGAGAATGGTACAGGCTATCGCATATGCCGATTCCAAATTCTCTGGGTTATGGCTGTACAATGTGCCGCTTGTATATTTGGAGTTTAACCCAAGAATAAACGTCCTCACTGCCTCTTGGTTAGCGTATGCTATCATCCCTTTGTCATTATTGGACATCTCAATTTTTGATAGGGCTAAATTGAGTGCCTTTGAAACCTCACTGTGGAATTCTGCAAGGGATTTTCTATCTTGTGTGATTCGCTTCATTTCATCAAGAAGCACATATAGTGGGCGTTGGTCTGCATATGTGTAATCCAATCTGTTAATGATTGAATAAAAATTCAATTTGGTGTTGTGGTTCGTAAGGACGTTAGTAATTTTTGTCCGCATTATTCCCAGGGCACTATAATATTTAGGGTGATTTTGGAAGATCTTTATAGCTTCCATGAATGCCCACACTTGTGATCTCCATGATCGGTATTGTACTTTGTCCCCGTCAAATTTTGGTAGGGATTTGAATAGCTCCAGGTCGATATCCTTGGCGTCAGTAATATTTAGTTTTACTTCTTCGTATAAAACTAATTCTTCCGGAGCGTTTTGTTGCTCTAGTGCGGCAATTCTCTCCGTGAATTCCGTTGTTTGTCGCTGCATCTCGTTCATCAGTGTGGTGAACTGGGCATTTAGTTGGGCCAGTTGTTGCTCCGTTGTAAATTTATTTAGATTTCTGTAGTCGTCGTAGGATTTTTGCTTTTTTCCTCTCCGGAGTCTCCGTAAGGTATCCAGGTTTTTCACTTCACTTTTTTGTTTAAAATTTTCAGAGTTTTTTTTTATTATTTGCACACTTGATTGTGTTTTTTTCACTTGATTTCCGTTGATTTCGGTTTATGTTATCAGTATTATTCCGTTTTTTCAGGATCTATACTTGATTTTCGTTGATTCTTTTAGCACTTTTTTCAACGTGTAGTGCCGGAAGTCTTTCTTCCCGTGGATTTAGTTTTCTCTATTCCTTTTACATAGAAAAATGGCTTAAGGTTCGGTTGAGCCCCCAGTTATGAGTCCTTGTTAGGAATTAAAAGTACACAAGAGATTATTTC
>NW_023467840.1:0-6332 GCF_013731165.1 Rhagoletis pomonella
CGTCGCCGTCAACGGCGCAACGCCAAGCGCGTCCGCAAGAGCGCTACTCGTCGCCGTCAACAGCGCACGCCAAGGGTGCCAGAAAGAGCGCTACCCGTCGCCGTCAACGGCGTAACGCCAAGCGCGTCCGCAAGAGCGCTACCCGTCGCCGTCAACAGCGCAACGCCAAGCGTGCCAACAAGAGCGCCACTTACAGGCGCCAGCAGAGTCCCACTCACCAGAACATTACTCATCAGCGTTAACTGCGCGCCTCTCATCAGCGCATCCAAGAGCGCCACCAGAGCGCTACTCATCGGCGTTATCAAAGCGCCACTCACCGGCACGACCAGAGCGCAACTCACATTGTAGGAGCGCTATATACCGACGCGGCCAGAGCACCGCTTACCGACGTTTGCAGCGCGCCACTCAGCGGCGTGAGCAGAGCGCTGCTCACCAGAACTGAAGCCACGCCACTACCGCCTAACGGGCCCCTAACGGGACAGGAAGCCGTTACCCAGCCACTGCAAGTGACGCCACCAAATTTTGCCAAGTGTTATTTGTTATATGTTCTTTATAGAAATTAAGAAAATTAAATTAATAAAGTGCGATTTACCAGAGCCCCGAAACTACAAATTTATTGTAACGAGCCCTGGACACGGCGAGTATACCCCAGCGTTGTAGAAGAAGCGGCGGGGCGAATAAAACGCTTCGTTACAATTGGCGCCCGAGCAGGGACCCTTGGTAAATCGTACACGTGTAAAGGAAAAATTATTATATGTTGGATACGAACAAAATGGCGGAAGTGATCAACACAGCATGGCTAGATGATATACCTAAGGAGCAACTAGTATCCATCGCACAGGAATTGGGAATCGAGTGCGCGGGTACCGCCCGAGAAATACGCAAGCGCATAACGGCGCTGGCGGCCAAGGCGCACACCGACCCAGAGATCCATGCCAAATTCCAGGCGATAGGAATCACCAACAGAGAAAACGAGGCTGCCTCGGAAGGCGAGGACGAGCAGAAAACACCAGTGCCACCGGATGAACGTGGGGAGAGTACGACTAAGTTCATGGAAAACACAACACAGAGCCAGTTGGCGGTACCATCATACCAGCAGCCGCTGCCACCACACCAGCACAAGCCACCAATGCACCAGCACCCGCCGACAACAACCGTCGGGCCGAACGCAGGTACAGCCAACCCTGCAAACCAAGCACCGACCCACACGTTTGCACCTATCATCGACCAGGTAAGGAAGCGGTCAGTAAAATATGACGGTGGGCGAGACCCGCTAGTGTTTGTAGAGCGATTGGAGGAACTGGCCGAGGTGTATGCCTTGAACGTGGACCTCCTGCCAAAAACCATGCCCGAGTTGCTGTGCGGCACCGCTCTTCACTGGTACCGCAACAACAACGAACACTGGAGTAGCTGGATAACCTTCAAGCGCGACTTCCTACGCTTCTTCCTGCCAACTCGGTATTTCGAACGCCTCGAGGACGATATACGGCAGAGAAGGCAGCACCCACGGGAGAAATATAAGGAGTACGTAATCGCGATACAAAACCTGATGCGACATGCCGGGTATAGCAGCGAGCAGCGTTTGGAAAGAATTTTCCGCAACAGCCACCCCGATTACTTGTTATACATTCGGCGGCGGGATTTCACCACTCTATCTGAACTACTCACGCTCGCGGTGGAGTACGAGTGTATCCACGAAGGCCACAGACGGACGACAGAGACATCACGCCGGGAGGTGGCAAGGTATGTCACCGGCGACAACCCAGTGAGGACCACCACTCAACCAGATGAATCATCTTATCGCACCCCACTGGTGAGGACGACGCAACACCACCCGCCAGTTACACCACACCGCTCAGCGACGGACACACAGCGTCGTGACCTATCCAGAAACCAGAGCTTCGACCCCAACAACGTATGCAGGAGATGTGGGCAGGAAGGACATTATGCCAGGCGATGCCGCAACGCACGGTAGATATTCTGTTGGGAGTGCGATCGGGCCAATGTCCGCACGATCGAATGCTGTCGCCGGCGTCAGGGAAACGGCGGAGGGCTCCACCAAGGACAAGGCGCGGTGAGCCCACCGAACCCAGCGCCGAGACACCCATAACCATGCGTCAGGATCACGGTCGACTGTACGCCCTAGTCCACTTGGGTGGGGAGCTAGTCGAGGCCGTCATCGATACCGGTGCCTCGAAGAGTTTCATATCCACCACCTTAGCGGAGTACACGGCAACCGTAGGAAGCGGAGAGAGGATAACGGTAGCCCTCGAGATACACATGGCCGACGGAACCAGTAGCAATATTTTCGAGGCCATGAGGATCGAGGTTCGTCTCGGACAAGCGATGCACCACGCAGTGCTATACATCATGCCAGGCGCAATAGACGACCTCATACTCGGCCTAGACACATTGGGAAGCATGGGAGCTGTAGTATCCTGTGGCGGTCAACAAGTTGTACTCACCGAACCGACTACACAGCCGGCACCATCCGCTACCTCACAAACCACGGAGGATAACACCTCACTCGCAGTAAGTAATACCATCCCGCCGAGGACGGCTAAGAGGAAGCACCGAAGGAAGGGCAGATCCAGGAGCGAGAAGGTCAATAGAGTCGACCATGATGAACCCAGTGGAAACGTCGATAAGCGCACCTCCGCGGAGATGCCACACAGTAACCATACAGGCGAGGCAACACGAATACGCGACTTCCTAGCGGAAGAGCTACAGAAGTTTGAAACCATGAACGGAGTGGCCAACGTGCGGAGCACAGGATCATCATTACCGATGACCGCCCAATTAAGCAGCGGTACTTTCCGCGCAACCCAGCGATGCAGGCCATCATCAACGCAGAGATCGACGAGCTCCTCTCCAAAGGGTGTATCGAACCCTCCTGTAGCCCGCATAGCGCGCCCATCGTGTTGGCTCGGAAGAAAAATGGTAAGTGGAGGTGGTGCGTGGATTATCGGCAACTAAATGCCCGATCAGTACAAGACGCATACCCCTTACCCAGAATACAACAGATACTGGACAAGTTACGGCGGGCTAAGTACATCAGCAGCCTAGACCTCAAAAACGGCTACTGGCAGATACCCCTGGAACCGAGCAGTCGCCCGTACACAGCCTTCACCGTGCCGGGGCGCGGACTATTTCAATGGCGTGTCATGCCGTTCGGCCTACACTCCGCACCAGCAACATTTCAAAGAGCACTCGACCAGGTCATCGGCCCAGAAATGGAACCCCACGCTTTCGCCTACCTAGACGACATCATCGTCATAGGCTCCACCTTCGAGGAGCATGTACAAAACCTACGGGAAGTACTATCACGACTACCACGCGCAAATCTCCGCATCAACCCCGAGAAGTGCGACTTCTTCAAGAAGGAACTCCGATACTTGGGTCATGTGGTAAGTGAAAAGGGAATCCACACCGATCCCGAGAAGGTGGCCGCGATCCGAGAATTAAAACCATCGTCTAACGTGAAGGAAGTACGCCAATACGTCGGGATAGCATCGTGGTACCGTCGCTTCGTGCCCGATTTCGCCACGTTAAGCCAACCACTAACTGCACTCCTGAAAAAGGGTAAGCATTGGAAGTGGGGAGTCGAGCAACAAGAGGCCTTCGACACCCTCAAGCGGAAACTCACCGAGGCCCCCGTACTCGCCTGTCCGGATTTTAACGAGAAATTCACCCTACAGACGGACGCTAGTAACTTTGGTTTGGGAGCGGTATTGACACAAGAATTAGAAGGAGGCGAACGCGTAATATCTTATGACAGCAGGAAATTGAGCAAAGCGGAGGTCAACTACTCGCCCACAGAGAAGGAGTGTCTCGCCATTGTTTGGGGAATCCGGAAGATGAGGCCCTACCTAGAGGGATACAAGTTCAAGGTGATCACCGACCACATGTCGTTGAAGTGGCTGAACTCTATCGAGAGCCCTTCCGGCCGTATAGCGAGGTGGGCCCTAGAACTACAACAGCATACATTCGATATAGAATATCGAAAAGGGAAGCTCAACCTAGTCGCGGACGCACTTTCACGGCAACCACTGGAGACCCTTCAGCAAGCGATAACGACGGAACCACAATGCAAGTGGTGGCATAAGCGCGTGGGCGAAGTGCGCGCAAACCCGGAGAAATACGCTGACTATATGGTGCAGGACGGACAACTCTACCGCCATATCCCATGCCGAAGCCAGGATGAGGAAACAGTGCCCTGGAAGTTATGTGTACCAACCCCCCTTCGCCAGCGAGTACTACAGGAGAACCACGATGTACCCAGCGCCGGCCACATGGGCATCCGACGGACAGTGGCACGGATCGCCAACCGATACTATTGGCAAGGGATGTTCCGTGACATCAGCCGCTACGTGCGCCAGTGTGATTCCTGCCAAAAATACAAGGAAGGACAACAGAAACCCGCGGGAAAAATGCTTTCACAGGTGGCTGCGGAGCCCTTCGCGACGGTCTGCACAGACTTCGTCGGACCCCTACCGCGATCTACACATGGCAACACTATGCTATTGGTATTCTTCGACCGCTTCAGCAAATGGGTGGAGCTAGTCCCAATGAGACGCGCCACGGCAGAAGGACTGCGCCGTGCCTTCAGAGAACGAATCCTAGCTAGATTTGGCGTTCCGAAGATACTCATCTCGGACAATGGCGTCCAGTTCACCAGCACGCTGTGGCAACGGTACCTTCAAGAGATGGGAATACGACAACAGTTTACCGCGCCATACACCCCCAGGAGAATTCAACGGAACGCGCTAACCGAACGGTCAAGCGAATAATAGCTCAGCTCACCAGATCGCAACACCAGCGATGGGATGACTTGCTCCCCGAAATCGAGCTAGCCATCAATACCAGCGTCACCGCCTCTACGGGGTACAGCCCAGCTTTTCTCGTCCAAGGGCGTGAGCCACGACTACCTGGAGCACTCTGTGACGAGGTCAACATCGGGACAGGCACTGTTCCCCCTACTGCCGAGGAGAAGTCCAGTAGGATGCAGGAGGCATTCAGGATTGTCCGGCAAAATATGGAGAGAGCGGCGACGGATCAGGCCCGCCACTACAACCTCAGACGGCGAAAATGGACTCCTAGGGTTGGCGAACTAGTTCTCGCCAAGGAACACCATCTATCCAAGGCCGCGGACGGATTCGCAGCGAAATTGGCCCCCCAAATATGACGGCCCCTATAAAATTCTGAGGTACATATCACCCGTGATCGTCCAGCTACGCAAAACCGATGGAGGGAAGGAAAACACGGCCAATATCGCGAAATTAAAGACGTATCATACCAGCGAGGCCATATAGACACAAGGAGACACAAAAAAAAAAGGGAACGACCACACAAATAATTGAATTAATTAACCAACTTTAATTTCGGAAGCCAATCCAACCAGCCATTCAACCGCGAACCACCGGAGAGCGAACATCAGAATTTCGTAAGCTACCAGAGAAAAAAAAAATAAAAAAAATAACAGAACATCAAAATGGAAGTCAACAACAAGTGGGCGAACAGCGTCAAACGCATACGCGAACGCATAGAGGAGGAGGAAGCGAAACGTCCCCGCACCCAGGTACTGGGGTCACAGCCCACTACCGGCATACGAAACGCCGCGACGGCACGCGCCGACGCCGCCGCGCGACACACGCAGCTTACGGACAGCACCACCGAGCGCCGCGCCGCAGCCATAAGGGCAGTCAACGCCCACGCCGCAGTCGGGACGACACGCGTCGCCACCATCCACGACGCCGCAGCGCATATGACTAATGTGCAAACTAGACAGCGGATATCCGCTGCCCCTACTGCAGTCGCTGCACCCAGCAGCGTCAGTAGCACGCCCTCCTACGTCACCACGCCAGAGGTTCCGCACAGAGAACTACACGGTCACCGTGTATAGAGGGAAAGCGCGCATACAGCCAAGGGTGAAGGAGCATTGAACCTCCGAAGTGGGGGGCGGAGTGTGAGGACTAAATGTTCAACAAGAAATTTAGCCCACACAAGCAATACGACACCGCACAACAGCCAGTCAAGCAACACAACTCATAGCAACACAACTCGTAGCAACACCCGACAGCATCTTTGTGACCATGACAACGAAACATCACACAGCAACATGTGGCTGCACGACCACGCAACATCAAGCACGCAGCCCATAAAATATAGAGCACAGCCAGAAAAGGGTCAGTCAGCACGGAGCTGTGGTCGCGAGTGAACGACTACAATTGAAGGGAGCGATAGCTTGTGAGTGGTACGCACACACCACAAGACATCACCTTTCAAAGGTAGAAAACCATATTCCGTAGTGAGAACTACCGCTGAATGGAGCG
>NW_023467841.1:0-6332 GCF_013731165.1 Rhagoletis pomonella
GCACAAGTGGATATGATAGTACGGAAAGAGCCGCCCACCGCTGAGGTGGGTTCTTGGTACCGAACGTATTTAAGTCGGAGAGCGGGCTTTGACTTACGTTCTCTTAGCTTGAGGAGTGCAGCAGAGAAAAGCGAGGTGGAAATAAATGAAATAAGTTAGAGTGCGTTTGGTATATGTGGACTGTATTGTCCGATGAATAACAGCGACTCTATTAGCTATTAAGCGAATAGTTGCAGAAAATGCAACTGGTAAAAAATGCTTATATGTGCTACCGTATGTACATATGGTTTCGATGGAAAAAATGCACTTATGTTTTCGGCACTTTGTTAAGCCAAGTTCAACGAACTATGCGACCAACGGCAAAAATTGGTAAGCAGAGGAAAGTATATGATTTTAATGTGCTAATATTTGTTCTTGCACAGTGGGACACAGTAGGCATATAAACTGCAACGAAATTTATTTTGGGGTATATAATAAATTTTGCATATATGTACATATACCTATATATATATAAGATTGGCGGTAAGTGGAGGTATACCGCTTTCTGGAAAACGCAAGTTTTCTACCAAAATTTTAATAGCGGCAAATTGCCTTGTGGAATTTTGTGCGGCAGGAGAATATCCGCAATTTTAATAGAACCGTTTTTGGCGAGAAAAAATACGCCTTTTATTTAATTATATATATATATATGTATGTATATACGTATGTATGCCCGTTGGCAGTTTATTAGAAATAATATAACTTTTACGAAAATGAAAGTTATATTATTTCAATTTTTAAGGAAATTAAAAATTTGCCTACTTACTACTTTCCTTTGGTTTATGTAACGATGAATGTATGTATATAGTTCGCTCCTTTCTATGGTCTAGTGCCTGGTGTTGTTGTCGTAGCTGTCGACGGCTACTGATGCTGTTGATGGCCGCTGCTGCTGCTACTGATGTCGTTGATGGCTCCTTATTCTGGCTGCTTGGCTGAAAGCTTGCCTTGGTTTTGCTGTTTTTATGATGATTTTTTTTATTTATTTTTAATGTATGTACATATATAGATATGTTTATGTATTTTTTTCTTTAGTTTGCGATATGTATGTACATACTTATGTGCACTTTTTCAACACTCTATTTTTTCAAACAAAAATTTTTTTTTGCATATGTGTATGTAGCACTGTATGTATGCGTGCACTTTTATTTTTGAATTTATAGGTTTATTTAAAAGTTTTACAATTTTTGCAGTTTTTTATGCATTGGTTTTTAGCGGACGTACGAATACGGTTTTTTATTTTTTATTTTTAAGTTTTTGAAAATTTTTTTTGCTAGGAGCTGGGCCACGGTTGGCTGCGAAGGACCATGAATCCGCGGAATATGGAGTGCTGAACCAAAAATTAAAGCAAATATAATTTCAGATAATTTGCAAGAAATAAAAACACAAACACCGCCACAAAATCTTAAAATTTTTTTCCTGATTTTCTGTGGCACAAAGTGCAATTTTTACTCGTTTGACATATATTTTTCTAATTTTTTGCGAACGTTATCTGGGTGGTACTCAGCAAAATTTGATCAATTCTTGTCTCAATTTTTATACGTTTGACCATCCACGAGAGTCAAAATGCCTCTTGGACACAGTCCACCAAAAATGTCTGAAATCGAGACAAGGTCAAAAAATGCTTCCCAAGAAGCCACCGGTGGTAAGAGGGAACCCTCACCGCACCGGAAATCCAAAACTTTTGACTCATCCGCTCAAAAGTTTATAGCGGAAAGTGACAGTATCATGAGATATTGTGCAAAATTCAGTGATGCACCAATCCAAGACCACACTGAATCATATCTTATGATAAAAGACAAATCACTAGATGATTGTTGGGCACGGCTTCAGTCCGCTTATGATTTGGTTTTTTCAAAGCCAGATCACAGCCTACCTGAAAACTTTAAGAATTCGGTAGAAGGCAAGTACTTCACTTGCCTTGAATAATATGAGGTGACCAAAGCTAAAATTGCCGATCAACTGTCGTTGATTAGAGCAATCGCCGCACCGAGTCCACCACCCCGCGTGGAACACACCTCGGCAGAGGCAAACGTTTTCCTCCAAGTCCCACCTTGTGACACGGAGACATTTTACGGCGGTTACGAAGAATGGCCCGCTTTTCGTGACATGTTCACAGCGGTGTACATCAACCACCCGAAGCTCTCCCGTGCTCAAAAATTGTATCACCTCCGATACAAAACCCAAGGTAAAGCTGGCTCCATCGTCAAGCAATATCCGCTCAGCGACGATAACTTCGAGCTGGCCTGGGAAGCTTTACGGTCACGATACGAAAACAAACGTATCCTGGTTGACAACCAAATTAAAATTTTGATGACTTTGCCGACTATTCAATCCGAGAATAGCGAGCAACTTCAAAGGCTGCAAACATCAATTAACAGCTGTCTGTCAGTTTTTAATTCCCAAGACGTCCAGACAGACAGTTGGGATCCCATATTGGTGTACATATGCTCATCCAAATTGCCCGAAACCACACTGTCACTTTGGGAACAATCTCTCTCTTCTCGAAGAGATTTACCCTCATGGTCACAAATGGACGATTTTCTTACTTCAAGATACGAAGTAGTCGAAAGACTTAACCGGCTTCATCCAAGCCAAAATAAACAAAAACCAGTCGCTCATCAAAATGCTGCGCAAAACAGGTCCTTTAACAGGGCTCAAACCTTTGTGGCAGAACCTAAGAGGGAACCAACTTGCTCTTACTGCAAGTCCCCTCATCCCATTAGAGTCTGCCCACAATTTAAGCGAATTTCGGTACCAAGCCGAGTACAATTCGCAAACCAAACCAAGCTGTGCAAAAACTGCCTTGGGAATACCCATAGCACTAATGAGTGTCCGAGCAAGCGGACATGTACACATTGCCAACAACGGCATCACTCCCTGCTGCACATGAATCCCAAACCACAATCTCGACACTCCAGTGCGCGAGCGAATGAAACCGCCGCACAACACACTACTGCCCAGTCGACACCTCCCGCTCGACAAGCGCAGTCAAGCTCCGATTCCAGCGAGCAACCGTGCTGTTCCAAACAAGCACAAATACAATCATTGCATACCGAAAATTATAGCAAAATTCTCCTTCCAACTGCCATGGTCGCAGTTGAACACGAGGGGGAATTGTTTCAACTTAGAGCCTTGATTGATCAAGGCTCACAAAGAACTTTCATTTCCTCGAAAGTTCAAAAACGATTGAAACTACCATTCGAACATTCCAAGTTCGAAATTTCCGGCATGGGTGGGCATGTAGTACAAAGCTCCTCAAAGCTTTGTCCACTCACATTGGTTGCACCCAAGACCATGCAACGGATAAACACACAGGCTATCGTGTTACCTCAGCTCACGAGGCACATGCCTACGTTCATCATTAGCCGTGAAAACTGGCAGCTATTCAAGATCCTTGAACTTGCTGACCCAAGCTGTCACTTACCAGCTCAAACTGATATGGTAATCGGCAGCGATATACTTCCACAAATCCTGCTGGAAGGTATAAAAACGATTTGCGACACTATACTTGCGCAAAAAACAATATTTGGCTGGATTCTCAGTGGTCCAATAACCGAAAATGTGGTGTCATTCTCGACACAAGTAGAAGAGTGCTCGAATACAACTCTGAGCTCTCAGCTTAGAAAGTTTTGGGAAGAGGAGGAGATTCCACAACCTCCACAAATTTCCCCTGAAGATCAGGCATGTGAGCATATATATGCAACAACAACGACTCGTGCCCCAAACGGTCGATACATTGTGCGACTTCCATTCAAGGAAGAATTTCCAAAAAAGCTAGCTCTGGGCCACTCTCGGTCTGCTGCACTTCAGCAGTTTTTCAGTATGGAGCGATCGCTTCAGAAAAAAGGAAACTTAGCCACAATGTACAATAATGTGTTGCAAGAGTATCTCGACCTCGGTCATATGGAGCACACGAAGCCATGCGAGATAATTTCCAATGGCAAATACTTCTCTTTCTACTTGTCACATCATGCGGTCGTCAAACCAGATAAGGTGACCACCAAAGTTCGCGTGGTATTCAACGCCTCAAAAACATCTGGTTCAGGAAATTCCCTGAATGACGTGTTGCACACTGGTCCCACACTCCAGCCAGATCTCATGCTGCCCATTTTGCAGTGGCGAATGCACAGATTCGTGTTCAATGGCGACATTGAAAAAATGTATCGTCAAATACTCATCCATGAGGACGATAAAGATTTTCAGCGAATCTTATTTCGCACATCGGCTGACTCTCCTGTCACCGATTATAATCTTAAAACCGTAACGTTCGGGGTTAATTGTGCACCATACCTCGCTATCCGTACCCTGCATCAATTAGCAGATGATACGATAACGACATTTCCCTTGGCTGCCACAATACTTAAAACCGAAACGTATGTGGATGACATCCTATCCGGAAGTCATGATATTGACAACGCCACTGAATCACTTTTTCAAGTGATCAAAGCGCTTAAGTCAGCTGGTTTCATACTCAAGAAACTAACGGTCAATCATCCGGCCATTTTAGAAAAATTTCCAAAGGAGGATCTTCTCGACTCCAACTTTTTGAAATTTGAGAGCGCTTCCACAACCAAAACTCTTGGTATACAATGGAACGCACTCACAGATAAATTTTCATACACCATTCTGCCTGCATCGACATCGAATGCCGTCACAAAGCGACAAATTTTATCTTCTGTCGCAAAACTTTTTGACCCGGCAGGATGGCTATCGCCAGTGATGATTCAAGCTAAGATTCTTCTTCAAGAACTTTGGCTAGATGGCGTTGATTGGGACGAATGTGCCAAACCTATATCCTTCGCAAAATGGCAACAGTTCGCAGAAAATCTGCCAGCCATCTGCCACATCGAAATCCCTCGATGGGTTAATTTCACTCCGGGGCAAGATACCCAAATCCACGGGTTTTGTGATGCTTCGGAAAAAGCATATTGCGCTGCGATTTACATCCGCGCAGATGCTAGCAACCAAAGATATTCCACTCTTTTGGTTGCAAAAAGCAAAGTCGCACCATTGAAGACGGTAAGCTCGCCACGCCTGGAGCTGTGTGGTGCAGTCTTACTCGCAAAACTGGTCGCAACTGTTCGAAAACAGCTCAAATTGGAATCGTGCAACACATTCTTATGGTCAGATTCAGAGATTGTGCTAGCTTGGCTTGAAAAGCCACCATGTACATGGAAGACGTATATATCCAATCGGACCTCCCAAATCCGGGAATATCTTCCAACCGGTACATGGCGCCATGTTGCCAGCCAAGACAATCCAGCCGACCTCGGCCCCCGTGGTTGCAAACCGCAGGACTTGGCAAATTCCCCACTCTGGTGGCACGGACCAAAATGGCTCTCTTGCCACATGGATGCATGGCCAAGGTCAAAGGCATGCAGTGCATCTCCACCAGAAAAGCGCAAGGTGGAGGTATATCACGCGCTCGAAGAAGAGGTCGATTTTCTTGATCGCTTTTCTTCTGTCTCTCGAGCACTCCGCGTGACTGCGTACATGTTCCGCTTCGTGAGCAATGCCCGCAACAAATCAAAGGGGGTAGCTACAATCACCTATCCACATCTGACACATAACGAATTTCAATATGCAAAAATTCATCTTATCAACGCAGCGCAATCACGTCATTTTCCGAGCGAAAAAAGCGCTTTGCAAGATAAAAAGCCACTTAACAAAAAAAGTCCTCTTATTGTTCTCAATCCTTCGTTGGACAAAGACGGACTTATACGGGTTAATGGCCGATTAGCACATTCATCATTGAGCTATAATGAAAGGCACCCAACAATTCTCCCTACCGAATCGAGGTTCTGCCAGCTATATTTGGAGTTTTTACACTCGCTGCTTCTTCACGCAGAAACACGATTAATGCTCCAAATGGTAAGGCAAGAGTACTACGTACCAAAGCTAAAACCTCTAATTAAAAAATGCATTTTTCAATGCAAAGTGTGCACGCTTTACAAGCAACAAACACGCACCCAAATAATGGCCGCTATACCCCCTGAGCGCTGCAGTTTCTCACTCCCCTTTTCCACAACGGGAGTAGATTTTGCTGGGCCATTCCAAATTAAAGCATCGGTGCTAAGATCTACAACCCTTATCAAGGGATACGTTGCAGTTTTTGTCTGTTTTTGAACAAAGGCAGTGCATCTCGAGCTATGCTCGGATCTTACAACCGCGGCTTTTCGAGCAGCATTTGCCCGCTTCGTTGGCAGACGAGGTTTCCCCTCAAAAATGATGAGCGACAATGGAAAAACGTTCATTGGCGCCCAGCGCGCAACAGAACGCGACTTCGTTAAATT
>NW_023467842.1:0-305 GCF_013731165.1 Rhagoletis pomonella
AGTTATGAGTCCTTGTTAGGAATTAAAAGTACACAAGAGATTATTTCAGTCTCGTTTTATTTCCAGAACTGTTTTCCATTTTTACACTTACATCTATTTATACTATTTCTAACTATTGTTTGTTTGGTGATAAAAAGATGTTTACATGTTTAGCATTATGTTATCATAATGCTTTGTTACTTATCACCGAATATAATTGTTTATGTTATTAAAAAGATGTTTACAGGTTTATACTTGTCTATCGTATTCTCTTTGTTATTATGTTATCATACAAGGTTAAAGGGCATATAGTTGTTTGTATGTAT
>NW_023467842.1:315-6330 GCF_013731165.1 Rhagoletis pomonella
ATATGTATATGTGTATGTATCTAGTGTTTAGGTTAGCGTCGTTAACTCTCCCCTGTGTTGAAAATGGAATGTCCTCATTTCAACGGCTTAGGGTTTGCAATCGTTGTAACTCGGTTAGATAAGCTAATTCGAACTCTCTTTGGCGCCTGGTGTTTAATTGTATTTGTCGGCATGTATATAATTTTATAATTAAGTAAGTGACTAAAGCTAATATAAATATGATCATGATTAAATATAAGGTAAATTTCCAAGGATGTTCTTCAATTGGTAAAAATAATTTATACATTTCTTGTATATTAGTAAATTTTGTAATCGGATTCAGAGTTTAAAATTCTTAGTACATTAACCCTTTCATTCTGATAAGCATGTATTACATTTTTTATTTCTTGCTTATGGTTAATATAAGTTTTATTATCAATAGTTGTATTGGAATTGAATTGGATTAAATGTGGGCCATTTACCCTAATTCCGTTCCATGTGTGTTCGTTGTCGATAAGAATATTACCATTATCTAATATTTGTAAGGGAGAGTTATTTTCTTGGATAATATTGCAATGGGCTTTTTGTTTTAATAACAACGGAATAGTACAATTATCCCTTGGTTCTTTTTTACAAATATGTATTCCTACATAATTTTTGCATTTTGATAAATTGGTGAAATTATTATTACACAAGGCAATTCTATTATGAAGTTGATATTTTCCGTATTTAAAGGCTAATGGGGTTAAATTGTACATTTTACATTTATTTGTTATTATGGGATATTTATAGATTGTAATAATAGTTTTATTAAAGGTACATATGTGTATATCGGAATATTCTAGTACATTTATTATTGGAATGTCATATATTTCGTTTTTTATTACCTGCTGTACGTCTCTAAAATTAAGTGTGCCAGAATAGAAATTTCCTGTTTTTGCGAAGTTAATGGTATTTGTTATAGTTACTAGTTCGTTATATACTTCTGTAAGTATTGACTGATCAAAAATTGATTCTGTATTTAATTTTGCTAAAATTTTTTCAAAGCGGGAATTTATTTTCCTTTGCTGGTTATTATTTTCTATAAGCTGGTTCACTCCTGTTTTAATTTCGACAAGATCATCGTGATCTGGTATTCCTGTTATAAATTTTAATGCGGAACCTAAAAAATTGAGGCCACGTTTGGCACGATACTCGGATGGTATTAATTGTGATTTCAAAGTTTCTATTTTATCAATTATTATATCTTTTTCATCGATTTGAGTTGATTCATATTTGCTTCGCACAATTCGTTCATATGGTTCTAATATTATGGATAAATTCGACACGTGGTAAAGAAATGATGAACTCTCATAGGTATACACAGTATCTAGTTCAGTAAGAACATATTTTTTACCAGCCAAATCTGTTATTTTATCGCAAAATCCGTGAGTAACTATTACTAAAATTAAGAAGCCTATTCGTTGCATGGTGTGCTAGTTTTCCTTATACTATCCTTGTGTATGATTTTCCCCCTCGCTGTTAGGATTGTGTCCCCACGATCTTCTTTTACTTTATGTTTATTGTACATAGTTGCAAGTTTATTACGCCGATCTGTTCGACTATAAATTATATCACCTGGTTTGTATATAATGGTTTTCCTTTTTTTATTATGGTGCCTGAGTAGTCTCTCTTGTTTATCCACAAGTATGTCCTTGATATTAGGATATTTGTCTCAGTTGTAAAAAACCTCTTCGGGTTTATATCCTGTTGTGGAGTGTATCGTCCTATTGTATTGGCGAACTGCGTTGAATAATTCATCACCGGGAGCAGTATTATTTTCTGCAGCCAAACTTTGGCAAAGTTCAATTAGAGTGCTATGTATCCGTTCAACTTGAGCGTTTGATGTTGAATGATGTACAGGCGTAACTGAGTGTGTTATTTGTAGCCGGCTGTACAAGAATTTCGTTATGTTGCTCTTAAATATACTTTCGTTATCAGTCATGAGGTACTTGGCATTTGGGTAGACTTGTGTGAGTACTTCTTCTATGTATTCGTGGCAGTTTGTCTTTGTGTCCAATTTTCGTAAGAAGCAGTATTTGGAATATCTATCTGTAGAACTAAGGTATTGTTTATTATTAATATGGAAAATATCCATCTGTATGTACTCTCCTACTTTTGTTGGTATTGGAGTTCTTCCAATAGGTTGTTTATTTGGTTGCCTTTCGTATTTGTGCTGTAGACATATTTCACAGCCTATGACTAATTTACGGCACATTTCTTTAATATTGGGCCAGTAATGAATCAACAATATTTCTTGCGTGTTATTTTTGTAGTTCCTATGTGCACGTTTATGTGTTTGTGTGACAATTTCTCTTTGTTCGTTTGGAGAAGTTACGTCGTTTAACTTATTTTGGGCTAGCACTAGATTATAATTTGGGAAGGCGGAGCTAATTTCTTGTTTTAGGTGAAACAGTATTTCCTCATCTATCTTTATCGCATTAGTAACTTTTGGATTAACTACATCTTTAAGTTTAGATAGTAAGTCCGGGGTTTCTCTATAAAATATTGTATGTCTAAACCGACCAGGAAATATTGTTTGACTGAGGACTTCATTCCTTTCATTATCTTGTAACACAATTATTTGATTTCTGAAAGCGTTAAGTGGTTGTTTAACTTTCTTCATAATTTCTACAGGGGAACTTTGTTGCGAATGGTCGGAACAATTCGTTGAAGTATTTATTTGTTGTCGCGAAAGCGCATCTGCAACGACATTCTGGTGTCCAGGTTTATATACAAGTTTGGCACCGTATTCTTCAATTAGGTTTTTCCAACGCTTTAATTTCGCATTCGGATTTTTTTCGGAAATTGGAAATATTAGCGATTGGTGGTCCTTGTAAATTGTCAAGTTTGCCACACCATACAAATAATTTCTAAGTTTTTGCAAGGACCAAACGATTGCTAGTAGTTCTTTTTCATTGGTACTATAGTTTTGTTCTGTTTCACTTAGAGTGCGTGAAATGAATGCGATCGGGTGACGATTTTGTGACAGAACTGCCCCGATAGGGAAATTACTAGCATCGGTTGTTAGACTAAATGGTTTAGAGAAATCAGGCTGGAAAAGTTCAACTTGCTCTTGTAGAGCGTTTTTTATTTTTTCCAAGGCTTCTTCGGCTGCTGTATCTAATTGTATTGGTATTTTAGCACTTTGATTTTTTGATACCATTCCTAATTCTCCTCTCAAATTAATCGTTAAAGGTTTCGTGATTTTAGCAAAATCCTTTATAAACTTCCTGTAGTAACTAGCAAGTCCTAGGAAAGATCTCAATTCTTTCAAATTTTTTGGTTTTGGGTATTTTTTTATAGTTTCGATTTTTTTTGGGTCTACCGTAATTCTATTATGTTTTATAATGTGTCCAAGGTATTCAACTGAATCTTGGAAAAAATTTGACTTTTCGTCAGAAATTTTCATGTTAGCATTATGGAGTGCGTTAATTATAATCCGGATGTGTTCCATATGTTCTTCTGGTGTAGATGAATAAATTAGTACGTCATCAATATAAACATACGCGAACTTTCCGATATACTCTCTAAGGATGTCGTCAACGCATCGTTGAAATATGGAGGGTGCATTCTTTAACCCGAATGGCATTCTGATAAATTCATACTTTGCGCCGTTGACAGAGAATGCTGTCTTTCCTCGATCAGGTTCTTTAATTAAAATCTGGTGAAACCCTGATTCTAAATCTATTGTGGAAAAAATCTTGGCTTTTCCGAGGTTTTGTATTGTCATATTAATATCTGGAATTGGATATCTGTCAGTAATCGTATGAGAATTTATCTTTTGGAAGTCAACAACCATTCTCCGTTTGGGCTTGCCTTGGTCATCGGTGCCCTTTTTTGGTACAGTCCATATAGGTGAATTATATGGGCTTTTGCTTGGTTGTATTATACCGTCGTTTAAGAGTTTCTCAATTTCTTTCTTGACAAAGTCGTGATCGGACATGGGATATGGGTATTGTTTTGTCCATATAGGGTCTTCCGATTCGGTCTTGATAGCTGCTTGTATTGTGGTTGTAAAAGGTAATTTACCATTTGTATTATTATTTCTATTCATTAGCTCTTCCACCTGGTCTTTAAATTTTTCGTTATTTATTGTATAATTAATCCTTGGTTCTACTGCCAGGATCTTCTTCTTCTGATACTTCAAGCTATAGTCAAATAACCTAACTTCTGCCTTCATTTGGCGTAATCCCTGTTCTCCGAGTATCATGTCAAAGTCGTTTAGTTCCCTTATTTCATAGAACGTTAAATGATGCCCGTACATCGTTATAACTTTTTTAGAATTTACAATTGAATAACCATGTAAGGTTTTGGTTTTAAATGGTTCTAATTTAATAGATTTTCCTATATTACAATTTATATTAATGTAATTATTGGTGGAGCCTGTGTCAATTAATAAGGTAACGGGTGTGCCGGTTAGGCCGCATTTTGTTTCTAAGCAAGGCAACCCGTTTATTCGCCTAAAAAAGTACTGCCTGTTTCAAATTGTTCTTCATAATTAGGTACATCCACTGACTCTAGATCTTCTCTATTTAATTGGTTAATTCTTTGGAACTTCCTATCTGGCGGAGAAGTGGCGTTATTGTAGCTAGATGCCCTATCTCTTTTATATACATGGTTTGATTTAAAAGGATTTTGACTTACGGCATTATTGTACTTGGTTGTCTGCATGAATTGTCTGGATTGGTCTATGTCCATTGGAGTAGGTGTGGGTTGTTGTTGTCGCTGTGGTGGTTGTTGTTGGTTAAAACTCCTTGCCTGGTAGTTGTGATTCTGCATCCTTACGTTTGGCTTGTAATATCTTTCCTCTTTATGTTGTGAGTAGGTGTTTCGGTTTGTGCTGTGTTGATGCTGTCTGCTGTTACTTCCTAGTCTGGGCCGTGTCTCGAATTCCGCATTCTCATTGTCATGGAGAATGGTACAGGCTATCGCATATGCCGATTCCAAATTCTCTGGGTTATGGCTGTACAATGTGCCGCTTGTATATTTGGAGTTTAACCCAAGAATAAACGTCCTCACTGCCTCTTGGTTAGCGTATGCTATCATCCCTTTGTCATTATTGGACATCTCAATTTTTGATAGGGCTAAATTGAGTGCCTTTGAAACCTCACTGTGGAATTCCGCAAGGGATTTTCTATCTTGTGTGATTCGCTTCATTTCATCAAGAAGCACATATAGTGGGCGTTGGTCTGCATATGTGTAATCCAATCTGTTAATGATTGAATAAAAATTCAATTTGGTGTTGTGGTTCGTAAGGACGTTAGCAGCGGGTCCTGTAATTTTTGTCCGCATTATTCCCAGGGCACTATAATATTTAGGGTGATTTTGGAAGATCTTTATAGCTTCCATGAATGCCCACACTTGTGATCTCCATGATCGGTATTGTACTTTGTCCCCGTCAAATTTTGGTAGGGATTTGAATAGCTCCAGGTCGATATCCTTGGCGTCAGTAATATTTAGTTTTACTTCTTCGTATAAAACTAATTCTTCCGGAGCGTTTTGTTGCTCTAGTGCGGCAATTCTCTCCGTGAATTCCGTTGTTTGTCGCTGCATCTCGTTCATCAGTGTGGTGAACTGGGCATTTAGTTGGGCCAGTTGTTGCTCCATTGTAAATTTATTTAGATTTCTGTAGTCGTCGTAGGATTTTTGCTTTTTTCCTCTCCGGAGTCTCCGTAAGGTATCCAGGTTTTTCACTTCACTTTTTTGTTTAAAATTTTCAGAGTTTTTTTATTATTTGCACACTTGATTGTGTTTTTTTCACTTGAATTCCGTTGATTTCGGTTTGTGTTATCAGTATTATTCCGTTTTTTCAGGATCTATACTTGATTTTCGTTGATTCTTTTAGCACTTTTTCCAACGTGTAGTGCCGGAAGTCTTTCTTCCCGTGGATTTAGTTTTCTCTATTCCTTTTACATAGAAAAATGGCTTAAGGTTCGGTTGAGCCCCCAGTTATGAGTCCTTGTTAGGAATTAAAAGTACACAAGAGATTATTTC
>NW_023467843.1:0-6330 GCF_013731165.1 Rhagoletis pomonella
ATATGTATATGTGTATGTATCTAGTGTTTAGGTTAGCGTCGTTAACTCTCCCCTGTGTTGAAAATGGAATGTCCTCATTTCAACGGCTTAGGGTTTGCAATCGTTGTAACTCGGTTAGATAAGCTAATTCGAACTCTCTTTGGCGCCTGGTGTTTAATTGTATTTGTCGGCATGTATATAATTTTATAATTAAGTAAGTGACTAAAGCTAATATAAATATGATCATGATTAAATATAAGGTAAATTTCCAAGGATGTTCTTCAATTGGTAAAAATAATTTATACATTTTTTGTATATTAGTAAATTTATAATCGGATTCAGAGTTTAAAATTCTTAGTACATTAACCCTTTCATTCTGATAAGCATGTATTACATTTTTTATTTCTTGCTTATGGTTAATATAAGTTTTATTATCAATAGTTGTATTGGAATTGAATTGGATTAAATGTGGGCCATTTACCCTAATTCCGTTCCATGTGTGTTCGTTGTCGATAAGAATATTACCATTATCTAATATTTGTAAGGGAGAGTTATTTTCTTGGATAATATTACAATGGGCTTTTTGTTTTAATAACAACGGAATAGTACAATTATCCCTTGGTTCTTTTTTACAAATATGTATTCCTACATAATTTTTGCATTTTGATAAATTGGTGAAATTATTATTACACAAGGCAATTCTATTATGAAGTTGATATTTTCCGTATTTAAAGGCTAATGGGGTTAAATTGTACATTTTACATTTATTTGTTATTATGGGATATTTATAGATTGTAATAATAGTTTTATTAAAGGTACATATGTGTATATCGGAATATTCTAGTACATTTATTATTGGAATGTCATATATTTCGTTTTTTTATTACCTGCTGTACGTCTCTAAAATTAAGTGTGCCAGAATAGAAATTTCCTGTTTTTGCGAAGTTAATGGTATTTGTTATAGTTACTAGTTCGTTATATACTTCTGTAAGTATTGACTGATCAAAAATTGATTCTGTATTTAATTTTGCTAAAATTTTTTCAAAGCGGGAATTTATTTTCCTTTGCTGGTTATTATTTTCTATAAGCTGGTTCACTCCTGTTTTAATTTCGACAAGATCATCGTGATCTGGTATTCCTGTTATAAATTTTAATGCGGAACCTAAAAAATTGAGGCCACGTTTGGCACGATACTCGGATGGTATTAATTGTGATTTCAAAGTTTCTATTTTATCAATTATTATATCTTTTCATCGATTTGAGTTGATTCATATTTGCTTCGCACAATTCGTTCATATGGTTCTAATATTATGGATAAATTCGACACGTGGTAAAGAAATGATGAACTCTCATAGGTATACACAGTATCTAGTTCAGTAAGAACATATTTTTTACCAGCCAAATCTGTTATTTTATCGCAAAATCCGTGAGTAACTATTACTAAAATTAAGAAGCCTATTCGTTGCATGGTGTGCTAGTTTTCCTTATACTATCCTTGTGTATGATTTTCCCCCTCGCTGTTAGGATTGTGTCCCCACGATCTTCTTTTACTTTATGTTTATTGTACTTAGTTGCAAGTTTATTACGCCGATCTGTTCGACTATAAATTGTATCACCTGGTTTGTATATAATGGTTTTCCTTTTTTTATTATGGTGCCTGAGTAGTCTCTCTTGTTTATCCACAAGTATGTCCTTGATATTAGGATATTTGTCTCGGTTGTAAAAAAACCTCTTCGGGTTTATATCCTGTTGTGGAGTGTATCGTCCTATTGTATTGGCGAACTTCGTTGAATAATTCGTCACCGGGAGCAGTATTATTTTCTGCAGCTAAACTTTGGCAAAGTTCAATTAGAGTGCTATGTATCCGTTCAACTTGAGCGTTTGATGTTGAATGATGTACAGGCGTAACTGAGTGTGTTATTTGTAGCCGGCTGTACAAGAATTTCGTTATGTTGCTCTTAAATATACTTTCGTTATCAGTCATGAGGTACTTGGCATTTGGGTAGACTTGTGTGAGTACTTCTTCTATGTATTCGTGGCAGTTTGTCTTTGTGTCCAATTTTCGTAAGAAGCAGTATTTGGAATATCTATCTGTAGAACTAAGGTATTGTTTATTATTAATATGGAAAATATCCATCTGTATGTACTCTCCTACTTTTGTTGGTATTGGAGTTTTTCCAATAGGTTGATTATTTGGTTGCCTTTCGTATTTGTGCTGTAGACATATTTCACAGCCTATGACTAGTTTACGGCACATTTCTTTAATATTGGGCCAGTAATGAATCAACAATATTTCTTGCGTGTTATTTTTTGTAGTTCCTATGTGCACGTTTATGTGTTTGTGTGACAATTTCTCTTTGTTCGTTTGGAGAAGTTACGTCGTTTAACTTATTTTGGGCTAGCACTAGATTATAATTTGGGAAGGCGGAGCTAATTTCTTGTTTTAGGTGAAACAGTATTTCCTCATCTATCTTTATCGCATTAGTAACTTTTGGATTAACTACATCTTTAAGTTTAGATAGTAAGTCCGGGGTTTCTCTATAAAATATTGTATGTCTAAACCGACCAGGAAATATTGTTTGACTGAGGACTTCATTCCTTTCATTATCTTGTAACACAATTATTTGATTTCTGAAAGCGTTAAGTGGTTGTTTAACTTTCTTCATAATTTCTACAGGGGTACTTTGTTGCGAATGGTCGGAACAATTCGTTGAAGTATTTATTTGTTGTCGCGAAAGCGCATCTGCAACGACATTCTGGTGTCCAGGTTTATATACAAGTTTGGTACCGTATTCTTCAATTAGGTTTTTCCAACGCTTTAATTTCGCATTCGGATTTTTTTTCGGAAATTGAAAATATTAGCGATTGGTGGTCCGTGTAAATTGTCAAGTTTGCCACACCATACAAATAATTTCTAAGTTTTTGCAAGGACCAAACGATTGCTAGTAGTTCTTTTTCATTGGTACTATAGTTTTGTTCTGTTTCACTTAGAGTGCGTGAAATGAATGCGATCGGGTGACGATTTTGTGACAGAACTGCCCCGATAGCGAAATTACTAGCATCGGTTGTTAGACTAAATGGTTTAGAGAAATCAGGCTGGAAAAGTTCAACTTACTCTTGTAGAGCGTTTAGGCTTCTTCGGCTGCTGTATCTAATTGTATTGGTATTTTAGCACTTTGATTTTTTGATACCATTCCTAATTCTCCTCTCAAATTAATCGTTAAAGGTTTCGTGATTTTAGCAAAATCCTTTATAAACTTCCTGTAGTAACTAGCAAGTCCTAGGAAAGATCTCAATTCTTTCAAATTTTTTGGTTTTGGGTATTTCTTTATAGTTTCGATTTTTTTTTGGGTCTACCGTAATTCTATTATGTTTTATAATGTGTCCAAGGTATTCAACTGAATCTTGGAAAAAATTTGACTTTTCGTCAGAAATTTTCATGTTAGCATTATGGAGTGCGTTAATTATAATCCGGATGTATTCCATATGTTCTTCTGGTGTAGATGAATAAATTAGTACGTCATCAATATAAACATACGCGAACTTTCCGATATACTCTCTAAGGATGTCGTCAACGCATCGTTGAAATATGGAGGGTGCATTCTTTAACCCGAATGGCATTCTGATAAATTCATACTTTGCGCCGTTGACAGAGAATGCTGTCTTTCCTCGATCAGGTTCTTTAATTAAAATCTGGTGAAACCCTGATTCTAAATCTATTGTGGAAAAAATCTTGGCTTTTCCGAGGTTTTGTATTGTCATATTAATATCTGGAATTGGATATCTGTCAGTAATCGTATGAGAATTTATCTTTTGGAAGTCAACAACCATTCTCCGTTTGGGCTTGCCTTGGTCATCGGTGCCCTTTTTTGGTACAGTCCATATAGGTGAATTATATGGGCTTTTGCTTGGTTGTATTATACCGTCGTTTAAGAGTTTCTCAATTTCTTTCTTGACAAAGTCGTGATCGGACATGGGATATGGGTATTGTTTTGTCCATATAGGGTCTTCCGATTCGGTCTTGATAGCTGCTTGTATTGTGGTTGTAAAAGGTAATTTACCATTTGTATTATTATTTCTATTCATTAGCTCTTCCACCTGGTCTTTAAATTTTTCGTTATTTATTGTATAATTAATCCTTGGTTCTACTGCCAGGATCTTCTTCTTTTGATACTTCAAGCTATAGTCAAATAACCTAACTTCTGCCTTCATTTGGCGTAATCCCTGTTCTCCGAGTATCATGTCAAAGTCGTTTAGTTCCCTTATTTCATAGAACGTTAAATGATGCCCGTACATCGTTATAACTTTTTTAGAATTTACAATTGAATAACCATGTAAGGTTTTGGTTTTAAATGGTTTTAATTTAATAGATTTTCCTATATTACAATTTATATTAATGTAATTATTAGTGGAGCCTGTGTCAATTAATAAGGTAACGGGTGTGCCGGTTAGGCCGCATTTTGTTTCTAAGCAAGGCAACCCGTTTATTCGCCTAAAAAAGTACTGCCTGTTTCAAATTGTTCTTCATAATTAGGTACATCCACTGACTCTAGATCTTCTCTATTTAATTGGTTAATTCTTTGGAACTTCCTATCTGGCGGAGAAGTGGCGTTATTGTAGCTAGATGCCCTATCTCTTTTATATACATGGTTTGATTTAAAAGGATTTTGACTTACGGCATTATTGTACTTGGTTGTCTGCATGAATTGTCTGGATTGGTCTATGTCCATTGGAGTAGGTGTGGGTTGTTGTTGTCGCTGTGGTGGTTGTTGTTGGTTAAAACTCCTTGCCTGGTAGTTGTGATTCTGCATCCTTACGTTTGGCTTGTAATATCTTTCCTCTTTATGTTGTGAGTAGGTGTTTCGGTTTGTGCTGTGTTGATGCTGTCTGCTGTTACTTCCTAGTCTGGGCCGTGTCTCGAATTCCGCATTCTCATTGTCATGGAGAATGGTACAGGCTATCGCATATGCCGATTCCAAATTCTCTGGGTTATGGCTGTACAATGTGCCGCTTGTATATTTGGAGTTTAACCCAAGAATAAACGTCCTCACTGCCTCTTGGTTAGCGTATGCTATCATCCCTTTGTCATTATTGGACATCTCAATTTTTGATAGGGCTAAATTGAGTGCCTTTGAAACCTCACTGTGGAATTCTGCAAGGGATTTTCTATCTTGTGTGATTCGCTTCATTTCATCAAGAAGCACATATAGTGGGCGTTGGTCTGCATATGTGTAATCCAATCTGTTAATGATTGAATAAAAATTCAATTTGGTGTTGTGGTTCGTAAGGACGTTAGCAGCGGGTCCTGTAATTTTTGTCCGCATTATTCCCAGGGCACTATAATATTTAGGGTGATTTTGGAAGATCTTTATAGCTTCCATGAATGCCCACACTTGTGATCTCCATGATCGGTATTGTACTTTGTCCCCGTCAAATTTTGGTAGGGATTTGAATAGCTCCAGGTCGATATCCTTGGCGTCAGTAATATTTAGTTTTACTTCTTCGTATAAAACTAATTCTTCCGGAGCGTTTTGTTGCTCTAGTGCGGCAATTCTCTCCGTGAATTCCGTTGTTTGTCGCTGCATCTCGTTCATCAGTGTGGTGAACTGGGCATTTAGTTGGGCCAGTTGTTGCTCCATTGTAAATTTATTTAGATTTCTGTAGTCGTCGTAGGATTTTTGCTTTTTTCCTCTCCGGAGTCTCCGTAAGGTATCCAGGTTTTTCACTTCACTTTTTTGTTTAAAATTTTCAGAGTTTTTTTATTATTTGCACACTTGATTGTGTTTTTTTCACTTGATTTCCGTTGATTTCGGTTTATGTTATCAGTATTATTCCGTTTTTTCAGGATCTATACTTGATTTTCGTTGATTCTTTTAGCACTTTTTTCAACGTGTAGTGCCGGAAGTCTTTCTTCCCGTGGATTTAGTTTTCTCTATTCCTTTTACATAGAAAAATGGCTTAAGGTTCGGTTGAGCCCCCAGTTATGAGTCCTTGTTAGGAATTAAAAGTACACAAGAGTTTATTTCAGTCTCGTTTTATTTCCAGAACTGTTTTCCATTTTTACACTTACATCTATTTATACTATTTCTAACTATTGTTTGTTTGGTGATAAAAAGATGTTACATGTTTAGCATTATGTTATCATAATGCTTTGTTACTTATCACCGAATATAATTGTTTATGTTATTAAAAAGATGTTTACAGGTTTATACTTGTCTATCGTATTCTCTTTGTTATTATGTTATCATACAAGGTTAAAGGGCATATGGTTGTTTGTATGTATTTTGGTTCGTGAATAATGATTATATGTATATGTGTATGTATCTAGTGTTTAGGTTAGCGTCGTTAACT
>NW_023467844.1:0-6329 GCF_013731165.1 Rhagoletis pomonella
TCCTTCTTCTTCTTCTTTCTTTTAAACTTCTTCTTCTTCTTCGCTCTTTTCACCATTAAGTTTCCTCTTCTTCTACTCCCCTCTTAGGGTCTCATTTTCATGACAACCGCTCCCCTATTTGGCAATTGCCGAGTTATCACATTTCTGTCTATGACCGAAATTTACCCATACTTCGCCCTTGCGTCCAATTAGGCTCAGGTGCATGCCGGGGGAGGATTTTTGGTGACTCTGCCGCCTCGGCCTCTTCATCGCCTTAAAATGGTTTCAGCTCACTCAGATGTGCTGTTCTCCTCTTACCATTGTGTACCTTGTCTAATTCGACGATTACTGGCGAAACGAAGTTCATTACTCAGTACTGCCCAGCATACTTCGGTGCAAGTTTTACCGCGAAGTTTTCCGTCGCCTTCGAGAGGTGATGCTCCTTCACCAGCACTCGAACACCTACCACTGGTCGCCATTTCCTCCTGCGCAAGTTGTAATGACGCGCTTGCTCGATCGACGCTGTCTGCTGATTTCGCCTTACCATCTCAAATATATCTCGCATTTTCGTTGCCTTCGCCTCTGGTGTCGTCGTCGTTTGGCCTGTACTGAAAGTTTGTTCGTCGTAGAGGGCTTTTGGTACTCGCGGCTCGGGTCCTTGTACTAAGAAGGCAGGACTGTAGCCGGTGGCTTCGCAAACACTGGTATTGAGCGCTAGTGTCATTTCGGGTAGTAAGTCGTCCCATTTTCGCTGTTCTTTTCCGGTAAACTGTGCAAGAATTCTCTTTATGTTGCGGTCTGCTTTCTCCGTCGGATTTTCTTGTGGCGTGTATGGTGCGGTGAGTTGATGCTTAACCCCGTATTCTCGTAGTAGCCGGTTGAACTCTCCTCTTCCATTGTCAGTTATTACAATTTTCGGGACTCCAAATCTAGCGAGTACGCGTTCTCGAAACGCTTTGTTGAGGCCTTCTGCTGTCGCCTTCCTTAGAGGCACAATTTCCAGCCATTTGGAAAACTTGTCGATGAAGATTAGTACGGTTGTGTTTCCGTGCTTTGTTCGTGGCAATGGTCTAACAAAGTCTGCGCATACTGTGGCCCAAGGTTCTTCTGCGATCTGGGTCAGCATCTTTCCCGCAGCTTTCTGTTGGCTGGGCTTGTAAATCTGGCCAATAGTAACGTGCCGTCGCTCTCGTTATCGTCTTGCGGTTGCCCATGTGTCCTGCGCCTGGACTATCGGGAACTTCCTTCAGTACTCTCTCACGTAGTGGCGCTGCCACGCATAGCTTCCACGGTATTGTGTCTTCATCATCCATCTGGACTGCGATGTGTCGATACAGTTCGTTGTTTACAATTGTGTAGTCCGGGAACCTTTCGGGTGTCCTCTTCACCTCTGCCATTTTCTCGGTCGGCCACTTGCAGGCCGTTGCCTCTTTATCCTGCACTAGTGAGCTGTACGTCTTGGGGTTGTCGTGACAGTACATCAGCAACTACGTTCAACTTACCCTTGCGGTACTTACATCGAATGTATGCTGCTGGAGTTCTAGTGCCCATCTTGCAATGCGTCCTGAGGGACTCTCGATCGCATTCAGCTATTTCAAGGACAGGTGGTCGGTGATAACCGTCAATGCGTAACCCTCCAGGTACGTTCTCATTTTCCGTATAGCCCACACAATGGCCAGACACTCCTTTTCAGTCGCCGAGTAGTTTTGCTCTGCCTTGTTCAGCCGTCGACTAGTGTAGGCTATGACTTGCTCTGCGCCATCTAACTCCTGTGTCAGTACTGCACCTAGTCCAAAATCGCTGGCATCGGTTTGTAGCGTGAAGTGCTGGGAAAAAATTGGACAGGCTAATACCGGTGCTTCCGTTAGTGCGCTCCTTAATTTTTCGAAGGCCGTCTGCTGTTCATTGCCCCATTTCCATCGGCTTCCTTTCTTCAGTAATGACGTCAGAGGGTGTGCAATGTGCAAAAAATCTGGAACAAATCGCCGGTACCATGACGCTACGCCCAGAAAGCGCCGTAATTAACGTGTGTTTGTTGGCGGTGTCAATTCTTTAATCGCCTTAATCTTGTCAGGGTCGGTGTGAATCCCTTCTTCGCTCACCACATGACCCAGGTATTTCAGACTCTTTTAGAAAAACTCACACTTCTCTGAGTAGATCTTGAGGTTCGCCTGCCGCAATCGTCGAAACACTTCTTTCAGGTGTCCCATGTGTTGGTCTAGCGTCGCACTCGTGATGATTATGCCGTCCAGATAAGCAAACGCATGCGGTTCCAATTCTGGTCCGATGACTTTGTCCAGCGCTCGTTGAAACGTCGCAGGCGCTGAATGTAGCCCGAACGGCATTACGCGTCACTGGAACAGACCGCGTCCTGGCGCTGGGAATGTAGCGCTGTTTTATGGGTCGATCATCTTGCATTATAATCTTATGGGCGGCGATGTTTGTTGTCCCCGTTATCTTCTCGAATGCGAGCAACTCCTTCTTTAAGAAATTTTTGACTCCCGTTGTATCCTCGGTGGATGTGGGCCGTTCATTTGCGGCCTTTTCGCCTTCCTCAGCTCTCTCTACCTCGCGCACTTCTAACATCGTGGTACATGCAGCCTTCGTTCGAATATCGTCCTCTGCCTTCATCGTCAATGTCTGCCCTCCGGAGCTCACTGTTGTGTTGGCCTTTACCAGGTAGTCAGTCCCAAGGACCATGTCATCGACGAGTAACTCGCTCCTATGCTCTTGATCACCGCCTCAATCGCTTCTGTGACCGCTATTGGTCTGCCATCCCCCATCACCACTCTTTTGTTCATTCTTCGTGACAGCTCTATTCCCAGGGTGTTCGCTGCTCTAATGCTTACAAAACTTCTGGTTGCTCCCGTATCAACCGCTGCTATTACTGCTCTACCATCAACTATTGCTCTGGCTATTACTCGCCCTTCCGCTTGCTTAAGCATTGGTGTTACATTGACTGAGGTTGCGATACTGGAGACCCAACTCTTCGTTGCGAATGGGGTCCTTGGCCGTTTCCCTGTTGCCCGCGGCAACAGTCTGATGTTCAAATGTTCCGCCGACCACACGTCCAACAGAATTGTTGGATATTGTGGCGATATTCGTAGGCGAAATGTCCATCTTCGCCGCATCGTCTGCACACCGTTCGTGGGTTTACTCGGCTTGATTCTTCGTTTTTACGTTGTTGTCCCGTAGGTGACACATAATCGTCTCCATCGTACCGTCTCGCTGACATCGTATACCTCTCTCTTCGCTGCTCCTCTCGGAAAGTATAGCTGCGCTCTTCATTTAGTATCGGGGTTATTTCGCGGGGCAATGCTCGTTGCAACTCCTTCTCTGCTACAATATTCTCGTAGTCTTCTGCCAGACTTACAAACTCTCCAAGAGTGTTGAATTCGATTTGTTTAATCGCTTCGGCAGTTCTTATGGATGCGTCGAAGCTTTAGTGCCTCCGTATAGTCGGAATGACGCATTAGCCCTTGTAGCGCTAGTACATAGTCTTTAAATGCCTCTTTGGGCCTTTGAACACGCTGCGGTATCTCATCATCGAGTCTTTCAAAATAACAGGAATTCAAGAAAAAACTTCAGGAAATCTCGCTTACACGTCTCCCAGTCTCTCCAGTGGCCGTGATTGTTTCGTAACTAGATGAGAGCTCTATCCTTAAATAACTCGGGTAATGCTCGTGGAAGTGTGTCTCTTTCTATCTCGTACCCGTCTGCTAATTCCTCGACGCGTTCATGAAACCCAGCCGGTCCTTGCCACCATCGTATTTGAAGCCCCATTTGCGTACGCGGTCCATGATAGTTGGGGCGGATCGTTGTGAGTCGACGTATACTGGATACATTCGCACGTTCGGCGTTCCTCTTGTGCTGTCGTCGTTGATGGGTTGTTATGTAGTCGGTGTTGGTGCGTTCCCCGCGCTTGTAGACCTCGTATGCTTAACCGCTAAATCAGTGACCCGATCGCGATAGTTCTCAGTCTCCCTTTCCTCTTGTACAAATGTATAGAGGCGTTTACGCAGTTCCTCGACGGTCCTTGAATTGTCAAGGCCGAACTCCGTCGTATAGGTCACAACCTCCTCTTTATTTAAATTGTACACCCACTTTGTTTTCACCATTTCCCCCTCCCCCCTCTTATGTTCCATTGTTTCACGTTACCCTCTTATTGGTAAGGAATGTTTGATCACTTTCACAGTTCTTAATTTCTGGGCTTCTGTGTCTCTATCAGGGTTTGTTGCGAATATTCGCATTCGCAACTGCGGAACTTCCGCATTAATTTTAACATTCGCATTCGCTTTCGCATTCGCAATAATCAATGCGGAGCTTTTGCGAATGTTGTGTATGTGCACCGATAAAACGTATATCTGGCAAACAAAATGACAAATTGTAGGCAATATTTTGCCTGTGGTCGTGGGAGTATTTGTGTAACAAAACTGGTCAAATGTCATAATTATCAACTTTGACAAAAATGTCGTTAAACATACCGAAAGTCGGCTTTCTCCAGCAACAGCTGTTTGCGCACATGTCTAGTAAAGCGTGCAGATAACTTAAAGCGAAAAGAAGTGAAAAGTGATTATTAATAAAATATTTTATAAAATGAGTAACCGGCATATCAGAAGATTAATTAAAAGGCAGGCCGATGTTTATATCGAAACGTTAAGTGGTTTAAGTGAAAGTTGAGGTGGTGGGAATGCAATAGAATCAGTGGAAGAGCCAAGTGCGCAGTCAGCAATAGATGCGCAACTATTAGCTGAGAAGCTTGCAAATATATATAACGAGAACCATTTGCGATCAAAATTAACACAGTGCCTTTTTGCAAATTGTAGGAAACGTGCCGTAATTGAGATAGTTCCTACCGGCCATTACAGTAACATAGGGGTCAAAAAACAGTTGGGAAAGTTGGCTGGCGCTTGTGGATGTAAATATTGACGGCCTACCGCTCTACAGAAGTTCGCGTATGCACATATGTATATAGAATTGAATTGTACTGATATGAATTGTTGAATTTTTATATTTATATATATGTACATTAGACTGCATCACTCCCCATACAAAAAAAAATCGGTACTATTTTTCCATTGGAATTATAAAATCTATTATATTTTAAGACGTCCACCAACATAATTCGGAAAAATATTAAGAATTAAGCGGGCTGGACCGATTTGAAAATACCTTTTTTTTTTTTAAAAAAAACCCCTCAAATGACAAAACGGATTAAGCTTAAAATATTTGCATAAAAATATTAAAAAAATATAAAAAACAATTTTGAACGGAATCGTAATGATGAGATTTTTGATGCTGTTTTTTAACTTTTTTCAAAGATTGGTATAGGAAAAACTTCAATAACTGCACCTAAACTCCTCCGATTTAGACTTAAGAGATGTCATTGGAAAGGTATTTTCTCACCCTTTTTATTTCCTTGTTAATAAACTCATTCAAAGGATGGCAGAGAAAGGTATGATGAACGAACTTCATTCAAAGTTGAATTAAGATGTGTTGGTATTCGAAAAAACAAGATGGGACACGAATGACGTTTATTTGGCCAGAAATAAAAACAGTGTGAAAATACCTTTCTACTGAGATCCTAAAGTTCTAAATCAGAACATTTTTGGCCCAGTTATTCAAGTTTTTCCTAAACCAATCTTTGAAAGAAGTAAAAAAACAGCATCAAAAATCTCATTCTTACGATTCTGTTGAAAAGATTTTCAAATATTTGTATGCAGATTTTTTAAGCTTAATCTAATTTGTCATCTGAGGGGACTTTTTTCAAAAAGTTCTTTAAGAAACTATTTTTATTCATAAAAAACTTAATTTTTGGAGGTGTTTTCAAATCGGTCCAGCTCTCTTAATCCTTTATATTTTTCCGAAATATTTTGGTGGACGTTTTAAAATATAATAGATTTTGTAATCCCGGCGGAAAAATATATACTTATTTACAAATACGGAGTATTGTAATTGGCTATGGCATTGCAGTACATAGGTACTGCGTAATGAACAAGCAAAAGGGAATAAGCATGCAGGACAGTATAAATAGAGCAGCAAATGGAAATAGAAATCACTTCTGGTAGAGTAGCCGTATACTACAGTCGATCGTGCAAACGCAGATTGGAACGGCTAAGCAACGATTGTGAAAACTAAGTTGCTTAGTAAGTAGTTAAGGTATATGGTGTCACGTGAAAACGCTGCCAAGGCAATACGTTATATTGGTGTGACGTGAAAACGCTGCCAAGAAAGTACGTTATAGGGTATATCGTGAAAACGCTGCCAACTAAATAGCGAAATAAAGAAGCGTCACTATAAGAATCACTCGCGTATTTATTTAAATGTTTGGATAGGGGAACCCAACATCC
>NW_023467845.1:0-523 GCF_013731165.1 Rhagoletis pomonella
ATTTTAACTTTAAATTACAAAAATGAGTTGAGTTTTATTTGCGCGTGCCCGCCAGGTTTGAAAGTACGAGTTCGATTGATTTATTTAACATTCGTTTTTTCACTCGGCTTTAGGTACCTGTGGAACTTATGTTCCAACAGGGGTAGCATTACGACGGCGGTGAATAGTGCTGCCGTATTGTTAGTGGTGCCATTACATCACCCTCCATGAGAAAAGATTTTTGCAAGGTGATCAGGCTTGCAAGAATCGTTTGATTCAAGGGCAATGTAAGATCGATAGGGAGGAACGAGATATTTATTAATAATATTGTAAGTATGTTTCCTTCCCCTTTTAACTCGTTCGTCCATATCAACCTTCGGCTGTAATAAAGAGTTCAAAACGCATGTTAAATAATTGACAACATTATTATATCTACTTAGCTAATTGCGTTAATTGACAATATCAATTTTATATTAAAGAATATACATAAGTTTGAATTCAATAAAAGTTTTTTTTTTTTTTTGATTTGCTTATTGTATACAAT
>NW_023467845.1:623-6329 GCF_013731165.1 Rhagoletis pomonella
TTTTTTTTTTTGCCTTTTATTTTAAATTAATGAAATATGAAATGTACTTATGTGCAAAGTTTATTAAGCCAAAATTTGGTTTAATGATAGAAATACATTAAAAAATATTTTTTTTTTTGTTTCCAATCAGATTTACAATTCAATTCATGAGTCTTGCATGTTTATACAAATGTACATATTTTGATTAAGTCTACATCTTAATTTCTAGCCATAATAATGGTTTGTATTTATATGTTGTGTGACGTGACTGTTTCGTTTTGAGTCAAATTTTAAAGTTTACTAGCATTTTAAACTAAATTCATTAAAAGTAAGTCATGTGACTTTTTGAATGCGGTTTTTGTGAACCGTTTTTAATTTATTTTTGGTTTTATCGAAAACCGTAACATTTACACCGTCTACTTTCTGTACCGTGTAAGGACCCAGATATATATTGCTGTGTTTATCTCTAGGTTCCTTTTGTATGAAAACCGTATCTTTTTCTTCAATTAGTACAGGACGTGCATTTTTATCAAATGACTGCTTCGATTGGAGTTTATGTTTTGTTACGAGTTCTTTGGCGAGTGCATGGGATTTTTGCAAACGATATTTTACTTATTTTGCATAATTATCAACGTTGTAAATTGGATCAATTTTAACTTTTTGTACTTCGTTTGGTAAAACAGCGTTTTTACCAAAAATCAGTTCAAATGGAGTAAATTTATTATCAAAAACTGTGTTTGAGGTTGTGTTATGCAAAAAAGTAAAATATTTTAAGTATGTATCCCAGTCGGAATATGATTCATTTAAAAATTCTCGTAAGTACTCATTAAATACTCTATGATTCCGTTCTATTGTACCTACAGTTTCGTGATGATGTGCTGTCGAATAGTCATGTTTAATTTTTAAAAGTTTGGTTAATTCTTCAAAAAGTTCGTTTTTATATTCAGTCCCTAGATCGGATTTTATAGAGTGCATAATGCCATATATTAAAATGAAACTTTCAAAAATTGCTGATGCAACAGTTTTAGCACTTTTATCTGGTATAGGAACAGTAACTAAATATTTTGAGAGATCGCAAATAATGGTAACTGCGAACTTATTACCATATTTCGATTCTGGTAAAGGTCCTATTGTATCGATAACAACAATATCAAACGGTTTGTTCGGCGTTGGGGTTAGTACAAGTTTTTCTTTAACTTTCGGTTTTACTTTATTTAAAAGACATTTTTGACAATTTTTAACATATTTTGCGACATCACGCGTCATATTTTTCCAAAAACATTTTGTTCTAAGTTTCGCATAAAGTTTTTTCATTCCACAGTGACCTCCTGATATTGGGTCGTCGTGATAAATGGTCATTAGTTTTAGTTTTTTGTCATTTTCAGTCACAGTTTCGACTGGATCTGTTAAAATTATTTGTAATGATTTTAAAATTATATTCCCGCGATTTTTTAAGCAAGCAATCGTGAAATTACGGAAAAATTTATCGTCTTTTGGCCATTCAATCTCCTTAATTTTGTGTTTGCTGGCTTCAATTTCAAGCCTCGAAAGTAAATTATCGAAATTCATTATTTCGTTAGCAAAGACATAATTAAGTAACTCGAGTTTTTTATGTTTAATATGTGCACAAATTCGTAAGTTTTTAATTTTATCATTTTTATCATAAGTAATTTCTGATCTAATACGCGGTATCTTTTTTGTAAAATTGTAAGAAAATTTATCATAAATGTTTAATTTCTGTGGGTTTTCGTGTTTGTTATTGTCTTTGTTTTGTATTATTTTGTCGTTTTCTCGTCTAGTCATTGATCTCGTCTGTACTGCCAAAATATTTTTCGTTGATACCCTTATTTCGTCTGTCGTTATACGTGAGAGTGCGTCTGCGCCTACTTTTATTTTCTCCTTTAATGTATTCAATAGTAAAATTGTATTCCGCTAGTTCTAACCTTATTCTTGAAAGTTTTGAAGAGGGGTCTTTCATATTGAACAGGTATACTAATGGTCTGTGGTCTGATTTTACTAAGAAATGTGTTCCATAAACGTATGGTCGAAATTGTTTAATGGCAAAGTATATAGCTAAAAGTTCTAATTCGATAATTGGTTTTTTCTGTTCTGCATTGTTAAATGATTTTGAGGCAAAACATATTGGTAAATCGCAACCTTGCTGTTCTTGGCTAAGTATAGCGCCACACCCTATTTTTGAAGCGTCAACTGTAATAATAAATTGCTTTGTAAAGTCTGGATATTGTAGCAATTTCGGTGACATTAAGGCTGATCGTAACGCTTGAAAAGCTTCATAACATTTCTCATCCCAAACAAAATCTACTCTTTTCCTACTTAATTGGTTCAAAGGTGCTGCCAGAGTTGCAAAATTGGGGATAAAACGTCGTACTGCATCTTTGTCAGTAGGTTTAGTATACTTTTTAATTGCAACTATTTTGGAATCGTTTGGAAGCAGACCTTTCGCTGAGCATTTGTGCCCTAAAAACGTTATTTCGGGCCTGAGAAAATTGCATTTTTTTGGGTTTAGTTTTAAATTGAATTTTCGACAAGTTTCGAAAACTTTAGCTAAATTTTTAATGTGATGTGCTTTGCTACAGCCTATGAAAATAATGTCATCTACATATAAAAATGCTACGTTCGGTGGAATACCAGAAAAAGCTATACTCATCATTCGTGAGAATGAGTTGGGTGCTATACTTAAACCGAATGGCAATACTTTCCAACGATATGCTCCACGGTCTGTACTAAAAGAAGTTATATCACGTGAATCTTCATGTAAGGGGATTTGGTGAAATCCAGAAAAAAGATCTAAAGTAGAAAAATATTTAGCTCTGCCAAGATTGTCCAAAATATCGTCGACTCGTGCGAGAGGAAATTTATCCGCAATAAGTTTTTTATTGACTGCGCGGAAATCAACGCACATACGATATGCTTTTTGACCATTAGTAGACTTTTTAGGAACCAAAATTAGAGGACTATTGTAATTGGAATAACTTCCTTCAATTAAATCGTTATCTAGTAATTTATTAACTTGGCGAGTTATCTCTTCACGTTGGGAATATGGGAGACGATAATTTTTTACATATACCGGGTCAGTGTCAGTCAACCTAAGTTTCTGTTCATAAAAATTGTTAAATGTCATTTTGTCGTTGTCAAGAGCGAAAATGTCGGCATATTTTATGCAAAGGTCAAGTAAATTGCTGTTAGCTTCTGTAGGGATTTGGTTTTTTAAAATATTTATTAATTCGTTCGTTCGGGGGTCTTCTGTCTTGGTCTTATTAATTGAGTAAACGTGATAGTCGGAAAGTTTTTCAGTCCGAATATTTACATTCTTTACATGTTTTACTTCATCTGTGGTATTTATAATTTTAATAATTGGGTTACCGCTATTAACTATGCATCTTGCTGTGAATACACCGTGTTCAACTTCCTGCGATTCTACAAAAAGTGGATCCGGCGAATTGCCAAAATTGAAAATTCGATAACGCATTTGTTACTTTTTAGAAAATCTTTACCCAGTATACCATTAGATGGTATGTTAAAATCATCGCTTACTACATGTAACGTATGTTTAATGTAAAAATCAGTAAAAGTCAAGATTATGGTAATTGTACCTAACGTAGAAACTGTATCAGAAGTGACACCGGTAATGTGAATTATATCGTTCGTATTTATAGAAAAATGTTTATCACTGCTAGAAAATTTGATTAAATAAATGTCGGCTTGCGTGTCGACTAAAAACGTACAAAATTTGTTTGAACCATTAATTCGCAATTCAATAAAATCAGAGTAATTTAGATTTAGACAGTATATGCCTTTTGTTGAAAAAGAATTATTTAGTTGTCCATTTCTTCCGCCCTCAGTGTTCGCTCCTGAGGGGCGTGGGCGTTTAAAGCGCGCACATTAGCATTACTGCGTGAATTTGGACGTCTATTACTATTATTGTTGCTGTTATTGTTTCGATTGTTGTTTGATGACCGATTCCTATTATTGTTGAAATTGTTACCGTTATGCCTTGAACCGTTATTGCTGTACCTACTGTTATCAGCGTTATTATTGTACCTATTGAAATTTGAGTTGTTTTGTTTGAAATTGTTATTGTTGTACCTATTAAAATTGTACCCTCTGAAACTACCTCTAAAGCTATTTGGCCTATTTACTCGTGATCGAAACGCTAACACTTGGCGCTCTTTCACTTGATTATTTTGTTCGACTATCATTTTTGCCACTACGTCCTTTGAATCACTGAAGGTAGTTGACGATAAAATTGATTTGACCAAATCCGACCGAGTATTGAGTCTACAAACGTTTACTGTTTGCTCGACTGCCATTTCATGAGCCTTAGACTGTGTCATACCTTCAATGATCAAAGAGCGCTCTAAAGCATCCGAAAGCTCCTCGACACGCTTAGCAAATTCCGTATAATTGTTGTTTATGACATGCAAAGATGCTATTTTCCCAGCTACAACTTTCGAGTTGTCTGGCTTTATTCTATTTCTCAACGCATCTTTTATTTGCCCAACTGAACTAACTTCTGTTGGAATTGCTTCACGTGCCTTGCCTTCGAGTTTCGATTTCAAAAATGATATAAAAGTCGTATTTAAGTTTTCATCCGCAAAATCTTCAATTAAATTAATTTTGTCTATAAACGATTCAAGTGCTAGCGGATCTCCATTGTAATTTTCCCTAATGATTGAGGCACAAAGACTAATAAACGATTTTTTCTGTTCAGGGGTAGCTATGTCTAAAAATTCTTGAAAAAATTTAGAAATATTTGGTGAACTGGTAGCTGTTGACGGCTCGTCGGATATTGTTAGCAGATCTTTAAAGGATGGAAGTGAAGTACTTCTTTTAAGACTGAATTGTACCGAAGCTTCTGACTTGGCGTCACTAAATTCTTCTTCTGACTCAGAGTCAGCTAAGTCTGATTGGCAAATTAGCGATAAGCTATCAGGTGGAATCCTAACGCGACAATTCAGTTTATTAAAGCACTTTGCTAACTGTTCCTTGCAACGAGCTAATTTAACTTGGACTTCTTTGAGATTACAGGTATGGGCCGAACTATTACCAATAACTAGTAATAAAATATTATTATAAGCTGTGATAAGCGAATATTTGTATTCGTTTAATTTTTTCGCATTCGAAGACAACGGCCTATTTTTTAAAATGCGTTTCGTAATCTTATCAAAATCTGCTTTATATACTTTAAATTGTTTATCGAATTCGCTCATAACCGGCTAATCTCAAAAAGTGGAAACCCAACATGTACGAAAACAAGCTATCGTATAAAAAATAAAAAGAAATTGAATTATGAAAAATACTTATGTTTTTCTTCAGTAGGTCATCGGCTGAAAAATCGCATGCAACAAGGGGTTTTCATGCAGTTGGGATATCGGGGATTTCGTGCAGTTCACATGCAAGGCAAAAGAGTTTAATTTGTTTTTGAAACGTTTTAATGTATGTTTTTAATAAGAATTTATCGAATATAAACGGTTTTATTACACATGTACATCGGTATATGGGTTTGTAATCTTTTAATAAACTCCAGGAAGTTATATTTTGGTAAAAAAAGTATTTAAGAAAGAAAATCGATGTAATCGATAAGCATCCGCAAACAGTGCTAAGTCACTTAAAGCTAGTAATGTTATATTGTTGAGAAGAACGTCACTTATACCTAGGTGGATACATGGATCAAATTTCTTTATTGAAAATTCACTTTTTGAAAAA
>NW_023467846.1:0-6329 GCF_013731165.1 Rhagoletis pomonella
TGTAATTGTAAATCATTGACACGGAGTGCTTGTAAATCAGTTTCATCTCTAAATAGTATTGAATACAAACTTTCCATCAACAAATTTATAATGTTAAAAAAAAATAAGTAAATTTCTGACTTTTGTTAGTAAGAGTTCTTGCAAACATTAAGCTTTCAATTGCTTCGACATTAAGACTGTTCCTGTATTTATGTTTAAAGAGATTCATTTCTGAAAACTCGCAGCATATACTCTGCCAATTTGCTAAACATACACCTTCCAAAACATTTTTCTGGTCCTCAATCAATCGCCTGATTTGGGAAATAATAAGTGATTCCGCAAAAAAAAAACAACTTCTGTTACACCTCGTTATACAAAACCTTGGTTATTACCAAGGCATAACAAGGTAGAAGTGATTTCGAAATTTCTCTCTTTTGAACTGCGACTGAAATGTCAACTCTTAACCCTATAGTATTCAAAAAATTTTTTTTTTTATAAATTTTCAATTGTGAGCTGTGCGACTGATTTTAAATACATAATAAAATGAAAAGGAATTGCGAGCGGTGCTTTGTGTTTATCAAGAGCCTGGACAACAAACTTATGCCTTATTTTAAACCTTCGAATTGTCAAGTGAAGCGACAACGGTGGGCAAATTGCTGCGATGTTTCATTCGGAGACTCTTCACGTGTGGCCGTGACTTTATTTGTTGCCTATCGCAGCCGAGTATTTCTAAGTGGACGCGTTTGGTCCCAGGTGCAGGATTTATCATACCGAATATGAAAAGAAAATCTCCCTTTCATATACATACATGGATAGGCAAAATTTCAAATAGTGGTCTGATAAAACCTAAACCAGTATTCCTTGTTGACATAAAGAAACTGAAAGTAAATTTTAATAAATTTAATGGAAAGGAAATTTCGCATAGCAAAAATTTAATAGCTAAATTATTGAAATTAAGTTCTCATGTAAATTTAGAAGAATCAAACTTTTTTTAATGTCTAATATACTTTAGAATTAAGTATTTGAATAAAAAAATAAATGCTCAAAAACATTGGGATAGTAAAAGCAAGAAAATTGTCAAAACGGTTTTATAAATGAGTGGGTTTCATTTAGTGTTTTATTTTGGGTAGATAAGTATGTATTTCCACATTTACATTAAACCGAAAATTCAATAAATAAAATGAAGCTGATTCTAATGAGATTTTAAATATTTTCATATTTACAAAAACTTTCATTTCAAAGATGTTGAGTTCTATCAAATATGGTAAATGCATAACATTTACATTTTTTGACATTACAGTCAGGTATTAGAGAGCTCGACTGAATTGTAACTTCTACCTTGTTGAATATGCTTTGGTTATTACCACAGAAGTTATTGAGCAAAAATTTAAGAAGTTGCCATATTATTTTGTAATAAATTCTTAATGTGAATGGAAAAAAGTAAAAAAAAATCTGAGCATATTTAAGTCAACCGGAGTAGGGAGCAGATGTTCAGTTTAAAAAGGAAATCGGAGTAAATCTACTCCGATCGGAGCAAAGTCCGGACGCTGATCGGGATCCCATGAGCATTTCAAACCCGACTATCGAACATATCGCTCAAAATTCGATTCGCGTTTATAGCCTGGTTAGCAATTCTTCAGTGGTAAATGAAAGTCTGTCAGAGGTAGAATGTATCTACTCAAAGCACAAGCCGTAGAGGCATTTATGGCAGAACTGCAATTCCTGATACACTGAGAAAAATGATTAGTTGCGACAACTAAAGATATTTATTTCCCGAATTTTGACAATATTTGGGAACTGTTACCAAGGATTGGGATCTATTACCATGGGTTGGTGATTATAATTAAATATATTAAAATCGTTAATTTAGTTGAAGGGTTTGGTTAATACTAATAAATATTTCTTTGAAGCATATTTCTACAAATTCCATTCAACTTAACGTATGGTTTATAAAAGGATGTTATTAAGCTCTGCTAATGCAGATAAGCTTTATTTCAACACATGGTTTAGTCATAGTTACCAAATCTTAGTTGAGGCAACCACGATTTGGTTTGAGAGTGGAACATATTCATGCTTGTGAGCCACCCCTAAAGAATGCTGAGCGCTCTCTGAGCACATGTGTGTTTCACACACGAAGAGCGCCAGCTGAGCAATGCACACAGTCCCACTTTTGAATCTTTTGAATGGTATAGTATGCCGACCATTGCATTGTGCGTTGAAATCATTGCTCCGCTACCGCTGTTCGTATATGGGTGAAACACGCGTGTGGTCCCAGAGCGCTCAGTAAGCTATGGCATGTCGATCGCTGCGCTAGGTAGAGAAAGAAAAGTGTGTGCTATGACATGCCCAGACTTGTTTGTCCAAGTTTCAGTTTTGCTATCACCGCGAGTTGTTTCGTTGCGCGCATAGTTATTTAAAAATATATAGTTTGATGCCAACCGGGATTTTTCAGTGGATATATAATTCATGTGAATTATAATTTGAAAGTATATTTAGCCAAGGAACAAGAAAAGCAGTATACTTCCAGCAGATATTGACCTAGGTTTTCGCACGACTGTTCCTGTTTCATCGTTGTGTTCTAGGAAATTCTTACCACCATATACATATGTATTATTTATTTTAGTAACTAACTTATGTAAATATATACGTATTTTTTATGCTTAATATATGCAAATAAAAGAAGAAAGTAAACACAACAAACATCGATTAAATTTTAATTTGTGTCAAACTGAAACTTTTTTTTCCAATAATAAACGGTTAGCTGATTCAAGTCTACAGCAAGTTCACAAAATTAATTGAAAACTGAATTTGCTCAACAATGATTAGGTAGTCGTTTTGTAATTATTAACAAATATACATTTGTCCCAACTAGAAGTCTTAAGTAAATTGCAGACTTTCGTGAACTATATATTTATTTCGCCATATCCAACTGTGCCACTTGATTACTATAACCAAATCTTGGTTATTATAACTAAACCTTTTTCTAGGTGTATAATGAAAGTGCAAACTGAGGCATTAGCTTTAAGAAAATGAAAATTAGATGCAGATAAAGAAACAAAAGAAAGGGAAATAAAACTAAGGGAAAGGCAAGTAGCAATAAAAGAAAAAGAGCTATAGTTAAAAAAAAAATGCAAATTATGGAATTGGAAATGAAAGAGCGACTAGCTAGGGAAGAATTACACTTAAAATACAAAACTTAATTTGCGTGTGTTTATTCAAAGTTGATTTTGACCTACGATTTTGTTCTACCTATCTTCCTTACAAAATATACATAAGTATCTCATTTTAAAAATAGCACACGGCTACCGCGATACACATATGTGGTCATAAGTGGGCGGTTCCACGCCCATTTTCAAAAATTTCATTGTAAGCTTATTTCTTGCTAAAGAATTATCGCAAACTTCAATTTTGAATAAATAAGCTTCAGTATTTACCGATTTATCGAAGATTTCGTATTTCTCCATATTACCCTTATATGGGCGTGGTTATTGTATTTAAAAACTTTTCTGCCGTTTGGTATGTTTTACCAAGGCCAACAACCGTGCCAAGTTTGGGAGAAATTGGTGGAGCGGTTACCATGATATACACATGTAATCATAAGTGGGCGTGGCTACGCCCATTTTTCAAAAACTTATAATATTCTTACTTTTTGCCTAAAAAGCATTGTTCAATGTGGAGTGAATAAGCTTCAGTAGTTTTACGATCGCCCTCTAGCCTTCAAATGTTGCCGAAAATCACAAATATTCTTAATTGGGACAAAAAGGGGCAAAGCTCACACACTTGATTTTAAAGAGCAGACTCTCAACTCTCACCTAACATAAAAATCTTGAACAATACGGGACAATACATACAACTTTTATTCCACAAAACACAGGCAAATACCAAATTTTTACGTTACGTTATAACACGGAACACCGCGCCATACAGATATTACACGATAAACCACTTTTTTTTATTCAGTTCAAAAATAGAAACCTACTTTTACCTACCTATTTTCACAGAGTTCGTTTCTTACAATCTTTTACTCAGCTGTTCACAAGTATGTCGTTGCTCCAGAGCATGATACAAAAAAGAAGGTAATTTCCATGGTGTAATAATAACAAGGTGTTGTCAGTAACTTAACCTCACTTTATCGGCAGGTCTATTCCGGTCACGCATTTTAAAGTACTAGAAAAGGTACTAATTGTTTCCTACTTTTAATTCGTTGGTGCATACTATTTCAAATTAAATGTAGAAAAATGTATAATTACAGGCTTATAAGCCTGAATATATGTTTGCATCGGCAGCTCCACACAGCTTGGACATATATGTATTGTAGCTTTAAAAAAGTAAAAGCCGTAAAATAAGGCAATTTCCTATAACACTGTAAATGACTTTTTAAATAGATTAAAACACATAAGTATCGATAATATAAGCGAATTCCTAATTTAACCACGCAGCCACTCTATTCTAGTGTATCAATAGTTCATTTGGCTCAATGTTATGACAATGCAGCAAAAGGTATTTAATATAAAAAATCGCCTTTCCATACGATTTTTGTGTACGTTTTTTTCCATTGATAACCACGATATCTTTTATTTTTTTACTTTTTGAGGACAAAAATTATACATATCCAGCAATTTTTTAATATTAATATTGTTCTGAAAACGCCAAGTTCTTTAAAAATCGCGATAAAACGAATTACTAAAATTGAGTATTTTAGATACTATTCCCCAACGAATAGTAGTATACAAATTAATATCGGCAGCACTGAAAACAAGCATGCCGATCTTGTCAAAATCGCAACAAACACGTCGCTACTGACAACACCTTGTTATTATTCCACCATGGTAATTTCAATAAACAACTTTTGACGGATAATAAAATTTTTTGAAGTTTCATAAATTGTGAGTATTATCATCGGCCTTGTCACTTCGATAATATTAAAACAATAAATCGGAGTATTTTGCTTCCCATATTTATACCAATGTAATAGTATTTCAAATCAAAGACCATTATCAGTGCTTGGTTTTTTATTTTACTTACGTAGCTCGCACTATTTTTATTAAAAATATATAAAATATAGACTATTAAAGAAGACTTCAACGTAATTGTTCCTTTTATTTTTTAATAAAAACCACGCGCGCATTATACAGTTATTTTTTCGTTTTCTTATTTTGGATGCAATCTTGCGACCTAAAAATCTAATTCTAAGGAATGTTCTTCCCAAATAAAACCTTTTTATATTTTGGTTCGAATTTTCTTTTAAATTTCTCATCAGATTTTGCAAAAAATTAGTTTTCACAAATTTTGAGCTTAAAGTTTCTAACGTATGCAAAAAACCTGAAGTCGGCTTGAACAGACCGCCCTACGATAAACAATTAACATATCGTCGTATAAAGTATCAACAAAATGCAAAACTGCGTATGTGAGGTTGCATAAACTATTTACTAGAGAGTAAAAACACTCATATTTCAAAATGGTTCTCTTTTTTATAAAGCAGTCGCATTTCTAGCTAGTATATTTCAGGACGAATGGATAAGGCTTGAGCCAAGAGCTTGTGTGAGCAAATCCAATTTTTGGCAAAAAATGTCAGTTACTCGATTTTGTAGAACGACGATACGCGGGTTTGTACTTTAAACTAGGGATGTCCCGAATGTGGAATTTTAGACAACCGCGGATGCGGATGCGAATGCGGATGTCATGTATTTTTAAGAAATCATTTAGGTGGGTAAATTAGGTGACTTAGGTAAATAAAAAGTGGAAAGGTTAGTAATTTTTATTAATCTGACTTATCCTGAGTTTCGCACGAAAATTTGTATTCCGCCCATAAGACTGAATGTTTTTTTTAGTACTTGAATTTAAAAATTGGAATATTGTAATTAATAAAAACATTTTAAAGGGTCGTAAATCAAACCTGCGCCACTTCATAACTACTCGCTCTAGGCGAGAAACTTGAAAAACTTGAAACTTGACAAAATTGTAAATTCATTTCGATTGACACTGCACCCAGTGTTGCCAGGTCTTCGGCATGAGAAAACGTCCCTCTTGGTCTGAAAAAACGTCATTTCCTGCCCAAAAACGTCTTATTCAAATGAATGTACAAAAAATTGTTCTTATTAAACTTTTATTGTATACAAAGGTAAATGTGTACGTAAGGTAATGTCATTGCACATTTAAAATTCATTTTAAAGTGGTTTGAGATCGTTAACATAAAAATCATTTTATACATACAGCTGATTAAATCATCACCATTTTGATCGATTTTGGCTGTTTCTCTTTTGTTTATTTAATGTTTATTATTTTTCCATAAAAGCTCATTATATAACAAACAAAATATAAATCCACATTTCAAACTTTGTGCAAAAATT
>NW_023467847.1:0-6328 GCF_013731165.1 Rhagoletis pomonella
CCCCATACAACTGATTGTTCAGATATGAGGTCTTTTATTATAACTCCCCCATTTATGCAGCTAGGAGCATGAAATTTCGCACCATTTTCACTCATTATTAACAGAATACTTACAGTGAAAATAACAAGGATCGGGTGACTATAACATATATGTATCTTCCATACATCTGATTGTTCGGATATGGGATTTTACTGTAAAACTCCTTTATTTCAACAGCTAAAACCGATAAATTTCGTAAGATATTTTATAAATAATAATACAAAGTCTACTGAGAAAATCGTCAAAATCTATGCTGTATAAGCCTTATCTCCTATACCACTGATTGTACAGATACCAGTTTTTGTGATATATCTCCTTTATGCAGGAAACTAAACCTAATAAATTGTGTTACCGGTTTACATACCGATCACATAGCAGTGAAAATCACTTAGATTGGTGCTAATATAAGGTATATCATCCATACCTCTGATTGTTCAGATGCGATTTTTTATATACATAGGTATGTAACTCCTCTATCGATGTATGCAGATGTATTCAAAAGCAGTAATCTGTCAAAGTAAAATTTGCAGATGTTCATGAAAGGTATGAAGCCTTCGGCATAGCCGAAGACTGCGCTGCTCTTACTTGTTTTTATATGTATGTATTTGATTTTTTATATTCGACCTTTTTATAGTTTTTAATTTTTATTTTTTTTTAATGATGGCAATTTTTTGTTCAAATCTTCACAAATTTGTGTTTTCAAATTTTCGGAAATGTTTCCGATTTGTTTTTTGAAATTTAAGGTTTTCCTCTTTAGTCTATTTATTTTTAAAGCTCGCCCTTTTTTAAAATTCCAATTTTATCGAAAGCTTACTCTTCGATTTTTTTAAATTTTCGAATTATTTTTAATTTTCGCAATCATTTTTGATTTTTGAAGTTTTCGCAATAATTTTTAAGAATCGATTTTTTAATACATACATACATATAATTTTTTTATTGTATAATTTTTTATATGTATTTGATTTTTTTATGTTCGACTTTTTTAGTTTTATTTTTTTTTAATGATGGCAATTTTTTGTTCAAATCTTCATAAATTTGTGTTTTCAAATTTTCGGAAATGTTTCGGATTTGTTTTTTGAAATTTAAGGTTTTTCTCTTTAGTCTATTTATTTTTAAAGCTCGCCATCTTTTTAAATTCCAATTTTATCGAAAGCTTACTCTTCGATTTTTTTAAATTTTCGAATTATTTTTAATTTTTGCAATAATTTTTAATTTTTGAAATTTTTTGTAAATTTTTTTCTTTTAATTTTCGCTTTTTTATTTATCTCCGCTGTTTTTCAAATCCTTAACTCACTAACTGGGCGTCGTTATTTTGTTCTAAATGCATCTTTGTTATTGCAATGCTAAGCGCCTGCAATTTTTCCTACTAATTCGCCATCTTAGCAATTCAATGTAATTTTCTTTAAGTGCTCAGCGGAATATCGTCCCTCGCCCGCTCTTAATTAGTTTATTACTCCTATTAAACGCAAACGTCAAGCTGTGAAGTTCTACTTATTTGTGCCTTGATTGGTCTTTGTATTTTGCAAAGTTTATTGTGCTAATTTTGAGTAAAAGTTGCTATAAAAAGTGCCTACGAGCATCTTAGTGTAATAATAACCGAAGCTAAGTGAAAGTTTTGTGATTTTTGTGGTTTTTATTAAATTTAATTAAATTTCACTAGCTTACATCTAATCTTGCCGAGTCATTTGTTGTTATCATTGTTGTTGTTATTCCTTTGTAGTTAACTGAGATCGCTTCTATTTTTGCACATTTCTTTTTGCTCTTTTTGTTTACTTCGTTTAGTATTTCTTGTCACAGCTGTTTGCGCTGCGTTTATTAAGTGTCACATTACAGTGATACTCGAACTGTTCGCTACACATATTTTTAAGCTAAATACATCAGCTCCTGAATTGTTGTGTGTGTTGTGTTAACTTATTTTGCTTGTCTTTTTATTAACATAAGTGTTATTAAATCTCTCAAAATGAAGTGTGATCTTGATAACTGCCAAATCAAAAGCGAATCTGAACGCTACTTATCGTGCTGGCTCTGTGATGGTATTTGCCATCTAAAATGTGCTGGTTTGACAGGAAGAATTCTGGACGCTATTAATGATGGCAAAGGTCTTCGCTGGTCTTGCTTAAAGTGCAGGTCAACCGAAGTTGATCTCTTTAAGTTGTTTAGGCAAACCAGAAATGGGTTTTCTGAGGTAGGGAGAGAGTTGTCGGTACTGACCGAAAAATTTAAACATTACGAAAATGTATTTAAATCTTTTAAATGCTTAGATACCGTACAATCTATGAAGGACATTCATGTGTCAAAACGTAAGCGTCTTCATAGTCCGCCTAATGAAATGACCGTTCCACGTCAGAACAATCTTCCGAATGACTTAATTAATCTTTCTTCTCCATGTCCACAGACAACGGAGTTATCTTCCTCAAAAGAACATATATCAAAGTCTGCTTCTAATAATAACGACCCTGCAGTATCTTCCCCGTCCCCCGTTGAAGTTGTGGCACCACCATCTAATCTTCCAACGCTTACTCTACCCTCAATTAGTAACTCAGTTACTCAACCCCGTCCGCCGGTAATCGAGTCTGATACTAGGAGACTGGTTGTGGTTCCCCCAAAGAAGTCTATATTTGTATCTAGATTTTCGAGGGATACTTCCGAGGACGATGTAAAGTTTTACATCTCGTCCAAAGTTAAAACTGTCAACTTAAGTATCAGAAAATTTAATTTTAAATATGAAAGAAATATTTCTTCATTTAAAATAGACGTAAATTTAGAAAATTTTGACATGCTGCTTAGTAGTTCTTTTTGGCCCTCCGGTGCTTTCGTTCGTGAATTTGAGTATAGGCCCAACAAAAATAATAATTTAGCAAATATTCCCCGTCAGAATACAGAACCAAAAAACTGATTACTAAATCTGCTTTAAGTATTTATTATCAAAACGTAAGAGGCATAAATACTAAATTAACGAATTTATATCTTAATGGCCTTGAATGCAATTATAATATAATTTCTTTCACTGAAACTTGGCTCAAACCTCACACTTTTAATTCAGAGATTCTTTCAAATAATTATCATATCTACAGAAAAGATCGGGAGGACAGAGTCGGCGGTGGCGTACTCTTTGCCGTAGACTCTTCAATACCATCTGAAGAAGTTAGTCTTCCACACATCGAATCTGCAGAATTCAAATGCATTCGTGTTCAGGTTGGAAGGGGGTTTACTTACTTAGCTCTATGCTATATTCCTCCCCGATCTGACTTATCAGTGTATTCACAGCATGTATCTTTACTGAAATCAATTAATTCAATGATGAAACCCTCTGATTCATTGATTGTGTTGGGTGACTTTAATTTACCAAATGTATCATGGAACATCATTGACAATGATATTGTACCTTTCTCGTCTAGCGCGTGCAACAACGTATTTTTAGAGGAGTTGGCTGAACTCTGCCTGAATCAAGTTAATGTACTTCGCAATAAGTTTGGCAAAGTATTAGATCTTGTTTATGTTGATGATGCATCTAAGTCGGCTGTAAATAAATGTGACCCACTAGTTTTGCCTGAAGATGTCTACCACCCTGCTATTGAGATATCTTACGAAATTATAAACGATGGTCAAAATTGCGATGTCCAAACATACGAGCCAAATATTCGCTTTGATTTTTCGAAAGCCAACTTTAAAAAATTGAATAAAGAATTGTCTAAATTGTCGTGGCCTATATACAAAGAAAAAGTTGAGCAAAGCGTTGCACATTTTAATTTTACTGTACATAGATTATTTGAAAAGTATGTGCCTAAACGCATGTGTGTTCCTGTAGAAGAAACACAGTTATGGTTCACTAAAGAACTGAGAAACTTGAAAAACAGAAAGTCACGTTATTTTAGATTACACAAAAAAACCGGCTTACACTCATACTATGTAAAATACTCACTTTTGCGTCACAAGTTCTTTGAATTAAACAAAAAGTGTTATAAAGATTACTTGTGTAAAATCAAACGACGTATAATATATAACCCCAAATCATTTTATGCTTTCGTAAACTCCAAGCGAAATGTACGTGGGTTTCCTTCCGCCATGAAGTATCAAAATACCGTCTCTGGTGATAATCAAACAATTTCTAACATGTTCGCTCAGTTTTTTAAATCCAATTATTCCACTAACTCCCAAGCATACTTTAACTATCCTTTTAAACTAAGTCCAATTAACTCAATACATAACCCTATAATATCTCCCGATGATGTTTTAGTTTACCTGAAGTCCTTAAAGCAGTCTTTTAGTTATGGTCCTGACCAGATCCCCACTTGTTTTCTTAGAAATTGTGCTGATTATCTCTATGAGCCGTTAACAGCCTTATTTAATTTGTCTCTTAAAGAGGGCGTTTTTCCAACTGTATGGAAGGAATCGTTTATAACCCCCTTACATAAAAGCGGTAGCAGGTCTTCAGTGGAGAACTACCGGGGCATAGCTAAGCTTTCTGCAATTCCTAAATTATTTGAAGCAATTATAACAAATCGGTTGACGCATTCTATCACTTCAAGCATTTCATACAGTCAACATGGATTTTGCAAGGGCAAATCAACTTCTACAAATTTACTTGAATTAACATCCTATATCTCAAAGGCATTTAGTGAGAGCAAAACTGTTGATGTTATATATACTGATTTCAGTAAAGCATTTGACAAAGTGTGCCACTCGTTGCTCATCTATAAACTTGATCTTCTTGGTCTTCCACCTAATTTTCTACGTTGGATCTCTTCATACCTCTATGATAGATCACAAAGGGTATTGTTTAAAAATACTATCTCTGACGTCATTGATGTTACTTCAGGAGTCCCTCAGGGTAGCCACCTAGGCCCGATTCTGTTCTTGCTTTTTATAAACGATATTTCTACAGATATAAAATTCTCCAAAATTTTAATGTATGCAGATGATGTAAAACTTTATAAATCGTACGTTTCAATTGAAGAAAGGTCTTTGCTACAATCAGACTTAAACAGCATGGCTTACTGGTGTAAAGTAAATCTTATGCCTCTAAATCTTAAGAAATGTAAAGTAATGTGCTTCTCGCGAAGAGCTGTTCTGCCAGTTTCTTATATAATAGGTAACCATAACCTGGAACAGGTATACAATTTTGTGGACCTTGGTATCACAATGGATCCTAAGCTTAATTTTAATCTTCACATTAATGTGACAGTCAACAAGGCTAAAGGTGTACTTGCATTTGTGAAACGATGGTCAAAAGAATTTAGTGACCCTTATATCACTAAAACCCTGTTTACAACATTAGTTAGGCCGATTCTGGAATACGGCTCGGTGGTTTGGAATCCAAGGTATCAAATTTACTCAGACAAGATAGAATCAATTCAAAAACAATTCCTACTTTTTGCTTTAAGAAATTTCCGATGGGATTCTCAATATAGTCTTCCACCTTATACGAGTCGCTTAAAACTTATTAACCTTCCTACACTTGACAGTCGCAGGGAAATGCTTGGTATAATTTTTATGGTTAAATTACTGACAGGCTCAATTTCAAGTCCGTCTCTTCTGGCTGATGTAAGCTTTAATGTTCCGTCACGCGTATCAAGACACTTTTGTCCCATATTTCTGAAAGCCTGTAAAACCAATTTTGAATTGCACGACCCACTCCGTTGCTTATGCCAGGATTTTAACTCTCACTCCAGCACGTTTGATATATCAGATCCGCTTTTCAGCATTAAGAAAGCGATACTCTCCTCTCTCAATAAGTGAATTATTGACATAAATACATAAAATCAGCTGATGAATTTAGTTCTGTAGCTGAACAGTTTTAGATCTCGACACTTAACAAACTCCTGCCTATCGTGACTCGGCACAAAAATTTAAAATATTGGTTCCGTACGTCATGCGGACTGCGCCCCTCGTGCGGTTGGGCGGGAATGGAGGGTAAAAACCGTTGGGATATTATATATATTATATATAAACGGTACACACATGGTCAAAATTTTGAGTACATTTTTGTGGAGTAACTAAAATTTTGTTTCCAATTCATGCAATTCTATGCTTGCGAAATTAAAAATTATCGCTGGCTATAAGAGTCCGACTCAAATATCTTCCAGAGCATTTCTTTAAAATCCTAGTCGTGGCCAAAGGACTTAAGATGCCATTGCACTTATTATTTTGGCCAGTACTGTAAAGCCATACCTTCATTTTAATATGCGAACTACAACACCACAAAATCACCTCATTGGCAGTCACCCTCGCAGAAGCGTCAGATGTACACGGTTTTTTGTTGGCATTTCGCCTTTGCCGTCCGCCCTGC
>NW_023467848.1:0-6326 GCF_013731165.1 Rhagoletis pomonella
TTAGTTGTAAAGAGAAAGAAAAGAAATTCCAAAAAACGCGAGCGCTAAAAACTAAAAATTTTTTTTCATAGGTCTTTTCACAATATCACAATACTTAAAACCAGAAGGGGCGGATTTTCTGTAATTTAGCTGATGTATTCGATTTACACGTGTTATGACAACACACTTACTTCGAAAGCGAAACATATTCACGTAGCACCTTGCCACAATTATAGGAGTTAGTTTCTGCTGTAACTCTTTCACTAATACATTTCTCCATTAATTTGTTTTTGTAGGTCATAGACTTCGTTAATTCATGTAGCATGCAAGTTGCAAATTTTAAAATTCAATAAATTAATTATGTACTTATAACTGCAGTTGCTTACTCATGAATACAAAATGGTTTGGTAACGCTTTCGATTTCGAATGCATGACGCCACTGACCTTACACGCATACATTGTATGTAAGTACATGCAAGCGCATAACTATACATAAATGTACCCATCACATTAAGTAACATACGTCCATACTCATGCAACATGTTGCATGCGGCATTTTCAGCATAGCTTTTTCTCGCCAAGATTTTACATTGTAATAAATGCAGTAAAATTTTTCACACAATTATTGACGCTTCTAATTAAATCCGTATATGTACATACATATTTATATAGAGGTATGTATGCTGCATTCAATGACTTGCAAACGGGCTGCTTGTTATTTTTAAACGGTTTTATTTAGCTCACCCCGTTTGTTTTATTCTTGGGTCAAATTTAGTAATTCAAATTTCACCCTCTTCCTGTCAACCGATTAATCTGAAATTTTGTATACACTTTGGATTTTGGTGACAATACAATTATGTTTATTCATTATCATTATAAATTCAAGATGGCCGCCGCTACAAAATGGCGGATAATTTATGTTTTTTTTATTAATCCCATCAATATGGGTATCAAATGAAAGGGCTCAACAAGCAGAATACAATATACTATAAAAAATTGAAATCCAAGATGGCGGCCGCTACAAAATGGCGGATAACGTAGGTTTTATCAATCCCATCAACATGGGTATCAAATGAAAGGTCTCAACAAGTAGAATACAATTTACTATGCAAAATTGAAATCTAAGATGGCCGCCGCTACCAAATGGCTGATAACAATTTTTTATCAATCCCACCAATATGGGTATCAAATAAAAGGGCTTGACAAGAAGAATACAGTGCACTATACAACCTCAATATTTAAGATGGGCACAGCCACTAAATGGCGTATAATAATAAGATTTAAATTTAGAAATTGAATCTGTAATTTAGGTATCTGATTAATCCAGCCTGAATCCACCACCCAAGTCAAGATTTTGTATCGTGTTGAGGACTGTGTGGCGTTAGGGTGGCTAAAAATGATACGTCGTTAGCGGTACACCACCCAAGTTAAGGTGAAAGGTTAAAACGCGCCGAGAACTGTATGGCATTAGGGTGGATAAAAATGATACGTCGTTAGCGTTTTCCCCTCAAGACTCAGGCGCATCTTGTTGTACATAGCCTTGCCCCTTTATTGGACCTCTGGGGGGGTCGACCGTTTAAATGTCCATTACTCGTGGGAACAAAATGGTAAAAAAAAATATAAAAAATAAAAACTAAAAACTAGAAAATAAAAATAGGTAAAAAAACTTTTTAAGTTAAACGGTTTTATGTTAAACATACATTGCAATGTTTAAGATAAATGTACTAAAAACAAAAAAATAATAAAATAGATACAGTCGTGGGAATTATAAACATACTAGCTTATACCCGCGGGTTTCATCCCGCGCTTTTATATAATTATCAAAAATAATATAATGATGTTAGATTTTATTTCTGTGCCCATTTCGTTATATCTCGTTATTTTTTAAGCGCGTTAAGGTAACGGGTGATTTTTTTGAGGTTAGGATTTTCATGCATTAGTATTTGACAGATCACGTGGGATTTCAGACATGGTGTCAAAGAGAAAGATGCTCAGTATGCTTTGAAATTTCATCATGAATAGACTTACTAACGAGCAACGCTTGCAAATCATTGAATTTTATTACCAAAATCAGTGTTCGGTTCGAAATGGGTTTCGCGCTTTACGTCCGATTTATGGTCTACATAATCGACCAAGTGAGCAAACAATTAATGCGATTGTGACCAAGTTTCGCACTCAGTTTACTTTATTGGACATTAAACCAACCACACGAATGCGTACAGTGCGTACAGAAGAGAATATTGCGTCTGTTTCTGAGAGTGTTGCTGAAGACCGTGAAATGTCGATTCGTCGCCGTTCGCAGCAATTGGGTTTGTGTTATTCGACCACATGGAAGATTTTACGCAAAGATCTTGGTGTAAAACCGTATAAAATACAGCTCGTGCAAGAACTGAAGCCGAACGATCTGCCACAACGTCGAATTTTCAGTGAATGGGCCCTAGAAAAGTTGGCAGAAAATCCGCTTTTTTATCGACAAATTTTGTTCAGCGATGAGGCTCATTTCTGGTTGAATGGCTTCGTAAATAAGCAAAATTGCCGCATTTGGAGTGAAGAGCAACCAGAAGCCGTTCAAGAACTGCCCATGCATCCCGAAAAATGCACTGTTTGGTGTGGTTTGTACGCTGGTGGAATCATTGGACCGTATTTTTTCAAAGATGCTGTTGGACGCAACGTTACGGTGAATGGCGATCGCTATCGTTCGATGCTAACAAACTTTTTGTTGCCAAAAATGGAAGAACTGAACTTGGTTGACATGTGGTTTCAACAAGATGGCGCTACATGCCACACAGCTCGCGATTCTATGGCCATTTTGAGGGAAAACTTCGGAGAACAATTCATCTCAAGAAATGGACCGGTAAGTTGGCCACCAAGATCATGCGATTTGACGCCTTTAGACTATTTTTTGTGGGGCTACGTCAAGTCTAAAGTCTACAGAAATAAGCCAGCAACTATTCCAGCTTTGGAAGACAACATTTCCGAAGAAATTCGGGCTATTCCGGCCGAAATGCTCGAAAAAGTTGCCCAAAATTGGACTTTCCGAATGGACCACCTAAGACGCAGCCGCGGTCAACATTTAAATGAAATTATCTTCAAAAAGTAAATGTCATGGACCAATCTAACGTTTCAAATAAAGAACCGATGAGATTTTGCAAATTTTATGCGTTTTTTTTTAAAAAAAAGTTATCAAGCTCTTAAAAAATCACCCGTTATTTAGGCCGTTTAAAACTATGAAATTATAAAATCTCGTCTGCGCACTAGGCATACGAAAGATATCAATCCCTCTAAGTTTACCTTAAAATGGTTCCAGGTATACGACGCGTGAACGTGTAACCTTCTTGGAGGTTCCACGGCGGGTTCTAATATATCCAACTCAAATTTAGTAACCTGGCCTTGATAAAATACCACTTCTCATTACTGTAGCAAATGCCTCAAGAGAGATTTAGATTATAAGGCCGAACCCGGCTCTCCCTTTTCCATTTAATAAAATTTATTCTGTCAGTACGGCACTTATAAAATAAATCTCCATAACAAATTTAAAATACTTATTATGTATTAAGAAGTTTTTAGTATGTATGGGAGGCGACATGCGTCCTTTTTTAATAACTCAGATTATTTCCATGAGCAATTGATACATTTTGTATACACAACTCCATACCAAGTTCCAGTATTCTTCCACAAACACTTCCAGGGATATGTGGCAAGAAAAAGTAAGTTTGTACTTTTCCCCCCCTTTTTCTTATAACCCTAATCTTCTTCCATGAATTTAGAATTGATTTTACATACCCCAGTACCAAGTCCCAGTACTCTACCATGAACACCTCTAGAGATAAGCAGTATAAAACAGTAAATTTGTACGGGAGGAACCATGTTCCCTTTTCGAATAACGCAAATTTTTCTCCATCAGTATGGAATTAATTTTTTATACACATCTCGGTGCCAAGTTCCAGTCCTCTGCAATAAACACGTGCAGAGTTATGCAGCATAGAAAAATCAATTTGCATGGGAGGTGCCACACCACCTTTTCCAATAACTCTCATTTTGCTCCATGAGTATGGTATTAGTTTCACATACATACATACATATGTATGTATTTCCATACCAAGCTTGAGTACTTTACCCCAAACATTTGAAGAGATATGCAACTGAAACTTTCAGTCAGTATGCGAGGGGCTACGCCTCTTTTCCAAAAACTTCCATTTTTCCCCGTGAATATGAATATGATTTCACACAGTGTTGGCAAAATGTTAATCTGATTAACGATTAAAAATTAACGATTAAAATGTTAATCGCATTTGACGATTAAAATTAATTAGTCGTAATCAACTGTACGATTAATGATACAATTTTTTTAATCGTTAATCGCTGGCTTCGATTACGATTAATTAATTTTAAGCATTAATCGTCAAAAATCGTGAAACCAAACACCAGTTATAGTAATTATTTTGTGTTTTACACTTATAAAAAGCACATAATATAAGCAAAATTGTTATTAGTAATACATAAACTGGAAACTTTTCAAACCAAGTTTGTAAAACATTTGTTGGTATATATCTTAATGAAAATGCACACCGAATTGCTTAGATTGATGAGGGAACCCGACTTAGCCATACCAGATTAACTTGCTTTGTGTGCACAGGGAAATACCAGCATAACATAATTAATCACCAAACCTACGTGATCAAATTAAGAGTTAATTATTAAAAATTAATTTTTTAATCGCGGTTACGATTAACTGTTTAGTCAGATTAAAATTAATCATGATTAACTGTAATCAGATTGAATTTAATCGAATTAACTAACTGATTAAAACATCAATCGATTAATGCCAACATTGATCTCACATACATATTACTATACCAAGTTTCAGTTCTCTCCCACAAATACTTCCAGAGATATGTATGTAATATGAAAGTTCAAATTTGTATGGGAGGGGCCTTGAGTTATCGGACTTACTTTCGGTCTAAGACCATCCTTCCGAAATCCGTAGTAAGTGTACCAAATTTCGTTCTGATCGGAAAACCGGTTAAGGAAGTATCCTATTTGTCAATCCAGGTCATAAACAATTTTTGAGCTAAATTTCATTTTCAAACAGGAGGCAATTCTTAAAAAAGTAGCCTATTTTCCAGTCTAGGTCATAAGCTATTTGTGTGCAAACTTTCATGCAAATCAGTTCAGTCATTTACGCGTATTAATTCAATTAAACTTTCCTAATACGTGATAACTCTTAAAATAGTAGTATTTTCCAACATAGGTCATAAGCTATCTCTGTGCGAAATGTCATGCAAATATGTTCAGTCGTTTCCGCATATTAACTAAATTAAATATTTTTTAACAGGTGGCAACTCTTTGAAAAAATTTGCCTATTTTCCGCTGTAGGTCCTTTTCCACTGTAGGTCATAAACATTTCGAACAGGCGGCAACTCTTAAAAATCTAGCCTACTTTCTAACCTAGGTCCTAAGCTATCTGTGTGCAAAATTTCATGCAAATCCGTTTAGTCGTTTCCGCGTATTAACTTAATTAAACTTTTTTAAAAGGTGGCAACTCTTCCAAAAAATAGCCTATTTTCCACTGTAGGTCATAAGCTATCTGCTTGCAAAATTTCATGCAAATCCGTTCAGACTTTTCCGCGTATTAATTTAATTAAAATTTTTTAGCAGGTGGTAACTCTTAAAAAAAGTAGACTATTTTTCCACCTAGCTCATAAGCTATCTGTGTGAAAGCTTCCATGCAAATCAGTTCACTCATTTCCGCGTATTAATTAAACTAAATATTTCTAACAGGTGGCAACTCTTAAAAAAAGTAGCCTACTTTCTAACCTAGGTCATAAGCTATCTGTGTGCAAAATTTCATGCAAATCCGTTTTGTCGTTTCCGCGTATTAACTTAATTAAACTTTTTTAACAGGTGGCAACTCTTCCAAAAAAATTGCCTATTTTCCACTGTAGATCATAAGCTATCTGCTTGCAAAATTTCATGCAAATCCATTCAGTCGTTTCCGCGTATTAATTTAATGAAACTTTTTTAACAGGTGGCAACTCTTAAGAAAAGTAGCCAATTTTCCAATCTAGGTCATAAGCTATCTGTGTGCAAATTTTCATGCAAATTCATTCAGTCGTTCCCGCATAATTCATAAATTAAACTTTTTTAACAGGTGGCAACTCTTAAAAAATAGCCTATTAACTAATCTGGCTCATAGGCTATCATCATACAAAATTTCATAAAAATCCGTTCAGTCGTTTCCACGTGATGATTTCCCAAACATCCAAACATACAAACTTTCACATTTATAATATTAGTAAGATGCATAGACTAGACTAAAATAAAACCGGGGGGCACGTCAATTGTCT
>NW_023467849.1:0-624 GCF_013731165.1 Rhagoletis pomonella
AAGGCTAAAAGGAAAATCTTAATTTTACGGTCTTATTTATGCACATATATTTAAGAGTTTCTTTTAAATCGGTGATATATATATTAATATTATTGTAATATTGCGGCGCTTTTTTCTAAAAAATCCAATACTTCCATATATCTTGAAAATTTGTAATAAAAAATCGCGCGATTTTTTATTACAAATTTTCGCCTGCGGCGCTTTTTTCGAAAAAATCCAATACTTCCATATATCTTGAAAATTTTTAATAAAAAATCGCGCGATTTTTTATTACAAATTTTCGCCTGCGGCGCTTTTTCCTAAAAAATCCAATACTTCCATATATCTTGAAAATTTTCACCTGCGGCCCTTTTTTTTACCAATTCTTCCATATATAGTGAAAATATCCAATAAAAAAGCTATATCATATATGTACATGTCCACTTTATTATTTACGTTTTCGTTGATTCCCTTTTCAGTACTTTTTTTTACACATTTTTTGGGATGTGTGGCAGCACCGCAATTTCAGTTCACTCGATGTACAAAGGAAAATGTGAGGTTAAATTGCACTTTTTTTTACAACTTTAACAACGAATTACTTAAAAACTATAAGCCTCCGGAGGGGGGGGGGGGGGGGGGGGGGGT
>NW_023467849.1:724-6325 GCF_013731165.1 Rhagoletis pomonella
TTTTTTTTTTTCAAAGCCTGGTCCATTATTGGAAAATTTTCCCCCAGAAAATCCTTGCTCCAAGTGAATTTTTCTAATCAGAGAAATTTTCGTATTCTGCACGTATTAAGCATTACCTTCTTTCATATATGTAATACTTCTATATTGGGAGTAAGCTAACTTTTCAATGTGTAAGCATTCCGAAATCAGAGCGAGACAGTCTAGTACTGTTTTTGTCAATGTATTGTGTACTTGAGTGCCGTTTTTGTATATGTGTTGTGTACATGTTTATTTATAAACGTATGTGTTCCTTTTCTTTCGTACGTGTTTATTGATATATCTGTACTGTAGTGTTTTCGGACGGTACTAGCTCTTACTGCCAATATAGGAGTATTACATATATGTGTAAAGCACATAATGGACAGACAGACAATATTGACGTATAATTTAAGACAGTTGCAACAAACACTACGTGAACTTAATATATCCACCACTGGGCGTAAACAAGAACTGCAAAATAGACTGTTGACACATTATGGCCATGACACGAGTGATGACCATGGTAATGATGTTAGTTCATCTTATGAAGACGCACCAGGAAACGAAAATCACAGTTCCGCTGTGGGTATCGCTCCGACTCGTAGATCATTGTTTACGTTCAAAGACATACAGGAAAGTTTGACGCAGTTTAGTGGGGATGTAAACGTTGATGTTCAACAATGGGTAAATGAATTCGAAGAAAATGCTTTAGTGGTAGGTTGGAATAGTGTCCAAAAATTCATTTATGGGAAACAATAATTAAAAGGGGCAGCTTAATTTTAATTATTAGAAGCCAACGCGCGTTAGTCAGCTGGGAGTTACGTAAACAAGAACTGATTAATGAATTTGGGAAAAAGTTATCGTTATCTGAAATCCACACACAGTCGACGTGTCGCAAAAAAAGGCAACCGAAACATTTCGCGAGTATTTGTACGCACTAACAGAAATAGGCAAACCTTTGGATATTGACGTAGAGAGTTTAATATCATATTTTATCGAGGGTATACCAGACACTAGGGTTAACAAAGCGGTATTATATGAAGCCAGGACAATAAGTGAGCTTAAGGAGAAAATTATGGTTTATGAAAAAATTCATGGCAAAGCAGGCACTATTAGTTCTAAGACAATTCACCAACAAAATATGGCAAGCTCCTCAGTGTGCTCAAATGTGGTAGTACAACACATTTAATTCGTGACTGTAAAAGTAAGCAAATTAAATGTTTTAAATGCAATGATGTTGGTCACAAATCATTTGAGTGCAGGGGGGCTGAAGGTACTAAAATCAAGAAAGAGACTGAAAATGTAAATAATGTTAGCATTGAAAAAAAGACATACAACTTGCCCGTTAAGGTAGTAAAGATAGGGGGGTTTGAAATTAATACTTTAGTTGATACTGGATGTTGTCTATGTTTGATGAGACGTGATACATTTAACCAATTAAAGTTCGAAGGTAAAGTAGCAGAAGATGTACGAATTTTGTACGGTGCATGTGAAAAAGAGTTTACAACTTACGGTAGCTTCGTCGCAGAAATAGAAGTAGATGGGTTGAAGTTTGCTCAAACTTTTCATATCACAAGCGAGAAGGCTATTCCATACCCAGTATTCATCGGTACATCTATTTTGGACAAAGTTAACATTAATGTGAAGCCAGAAGGCGCAGAATTTGTTAAGAGAGAAGATAAAAAATCGCAAGACAAAGAAAGTAATCAGACAGAAAGAATAGAATTAATAGATGAGTTTAATATTTTGTTTTTGAATGAAGTAAATGACTGTGAAGACGTTATAAAAAGTTATAAGCCTCAGCGAAACCAAAACTGCCCAACAGAAATGAAGATAATTTTAAGGGATGAAATACCAGTATACCAGCGCCCAAGAAGATTGTCTTGGGAAGACAAGAAGATTGTCTTGGGAAGACAAGAAGTTCGTAGATCAACAGGTAGAGGATTGGTTGATAGCAGACATCATCCAGCCAAGCTTCTGGATTATCAAATTATGCATCACCGATTGTAATAGTTAGCAAAAAAGATGGGTCGAAGCGCCTGTGCTGCGACTATCGGCTGTTAAATAAGAAAATCATTCGGGTAAATTTTCCGATGGCGCACATTGATGACGTGCTGGATAGGTTACAGGGAGCGAACGTGTTCACTAGACTAGACTTAGAAAATGGATTCTTCCACGTACCTATGGCCGAAGAGTCCAGAAAATATACTGCTTTCGTAACTCCAGACGGCCAGTACGAATTCAAGTATGTTCCGTTTGGGATATGTAATTAGCCAGCTGTCTTTTGTAGATTGTAAATTTTGTGTTCAGGGATCTTATAAAGGACGGTAAAATCGCTATTTATATGGATGATATTATCATTCCATCTAAAGATATCAGTGAAGGTGTCAAAATATGGTGTTCGTATTAAATGGAAAAAATGCCAGTTCTTAGAACGAAAAGCTAGCTTCCTGGGATATGCCATTGACCAAGGTACAATTAGACCATCAGAATAGAAGGTGCAAGCTATTCAACGTTACCCAATGACGAAGGACAGGAAAGGTGTTGAGAGATTCCTCGGTCTGACCTCATATTTTAGGCGGTTTGTTAATAACTATGCTATATTGGCCAAACCTTTATCAGATTTATTGAAAAAGAACAGCACTTTTGAAAGGGGAGAGGAGCAGTCAGCATCTTTTCGGAAGTTGAAAAACGCACTTACAGCGCCACCTGTATTACGTTTGTTTAATCCCAGATTCACACCGATGCGTCAAAATTTGGTTATGGCGCGATATTTTTGCAGATGTGGAGTGAAGACCAAACACTTCATCCGGTTGAATTTTTGAGCAGGAAAACGAGCAAATCCGAAGAGAAGTATAGCTCATATGAGTTAGAGGTGTTGGCGGTGATTGTGGCTTTAAAGAAGTGGAGAACTTATTTAAAGGGAGTTAGATTTATTATTGTTACTGACTGTAACGCTTTTGCATTGACCATACGGAAAGATGACATACCTTCTCGTGTAGTAAGATGAGCTTTGTTTTTGCAGGAGTTTGATTACCAAATTATCCACAGACCTGCGACTAAGATGAAGCACGTAGATGCATTAAGCAGAATGTATTGTTTACAAATGGAGGAAACATTACAGCATCGCTTATTGCAAGCACAAAAAACCGACGAGTGGACGAAAGCAATTAGGGTGATTGTCGAAAAGGGAAATTACGAGGATTTTTATAAATCACATGGCATACTATGTAAAGACCCTTCAGACGAACTAGTCGTTATCCCTTCGCAAATGGAAAATGACATAATAAAGACTGTACATAGACAGGGTCACTTTGCTGCGCGCCAAACACAAGTGCTCGTTGATAAATCGTATTACATACCGCACATAGGGCGGAAAGTCGTAAACGTAGTGAATAACTACGTCGAGTGCATTGTAGCAAACGTGAAAATGGGGAAAAAGGAAAGATTTCTTATACCTATTCCGAAAGATGATTATCCTTTAAGTACTTTTCATCTTGACCATTTAGGACCTTTGACAGCCACGCCGAAACGTTATAACCACATTTTCTCAGTTGTTGACGGTTTTTCAAAATTTACTTGGTTGTATCCGACAAAGGATACAGGTGCTTCAGCAGTAGTTGATAGACTAAAAAAGCAAGCAGCCATTTTTGGAAACCCAAAGAGGGTAATTACAGACAGGGGCGCAGCTTTTACCTCTCAAGTCTTCAAAGAATATTGTAGGGAACAGGCAATACAGCACCTGGTTATAGCAATAGGAGTTCCGCGAGGCAATGGGCAGGTGGAACGTATCCATAGAGTAGTCATCCCGATGTTGACGAAACTAACTTTGGAAAATCCGGACCAGTGGTATAGATACGTAGAATCAGTACAGCGGTTTTTGAACAATTGTCCCAGCCGTAGCACAAAGGTTTCACCCTTTAAGCTATTAACGGGGTTAAGCATGCGTTTGGGTAAAGAATTAGATTTAAACGAGTGTATTGAAGAAGATGCGATTCGAGAGTTGGGGTCAGAGCGCGAGAAGATTAGAGAAACAGCAAGGGATAGTATTAGGGCGATTCAAGAAGAAAACAGGAAGGGCTTCAACGCAAAAAGAAAAGCTGAACAGTCATACGAGGAAAATGAATTAGTAGTCATAAAAAGGACTCAGTATGGGCCTGCACTTAAACTTAAGAGGAAATATTTGGGGCCATATAAAATAGTTAGGAAGTTAAGGCATGGTCGATATGACGTGGAGAAGGTAGGGGAACATGAAGGACCGAACAGGACGACAACGGTAGCGGAATTTATGAAAAAATGGAACGTGTCGTTCGGGGACCAACGAATGTCAGGACGGCCGATTGTAGGAACGCAGAAAGGACGAACCAGAAGAGGACGTACTTACGGTGACATGCAACGCTGACTTACGGTGACATGCAACCCTGACTTTGAAAAGAAAAAGAAAGACGACATTTGACGAGACGACCAGTCGAAGTATTAAACTTGACCGAAACGGACGTGCACACCATTATTTGAATTAATCATTATTTAAAAATACATTAAATATGTAAACTAAAGATTTCTAGTAAATCCTGCACACATACCCAGCAAAAACACGATTACCACAGAATCGACAGTGGAAACGAGCTAGGCGATTGGAATCGCTTACCCCTTTCGCTTCAAGAAGGCCTTATTTTAACATGGGCCTGCCATTGGCCGTACGCCCTTACCCGCTGCATTACCTTCGAACGAAAGGAGAACGCATGGATAAACCGAATCCAGAAAAGCGAACAAAGAATGCCTTACAGAGAAACTAATGCAGAATGCCTACATAATTACATACTTATTTATATTAAATTGAAATCAGAAAATGTTTTAAAAGATTAAAAATAATTAAAATTTTTATGAATCAGTTTTTATACATACATATATATGTATGTATTTAGGTATTTAAATTTTACTTAAACTTAAAAAAACTTCTTACCAAATCGGTATGTACATACATGCATATTTAAATAAGCTTAAAATTGTACTTCCTCACTCTTGTACTTCATTTCATTGACTGACTTCAACTTCGCTGCAAATTGAACAAAGCAAAACATGATTTTTATGCGAGACAAATTTCCACAGAAAGTAACGGTAGAAAAAGAATTTTTGGGTATTCATTTTATTTTTAGCTGACTACGATGCAGCATTCAACTTTGCAAAGAAGCGAAATAAAAAAAATATTGTAGGACGTTCTGCTTTGCATTCCCTGAAATGAAGCAAAGAAGCGAAACAAATACAAGTAAGAAAGTCTAAGTTCGGGCGGAGCCGAACATTAAATACCCGGCGCAAGTATTAAATATATGTTTTCCACCTTTCCGAAAGCTACCGCTACATGATAAGCCGGGGTGTATACATTTTAAGTAAACTAGCGTCCTTAAATTTCGAAATATTGAAATTTCAAGCATATCTGAAATTTACCGTTATATGAAAAGAGGCCTCAATTTTAGTCCGATTTCAACAATTTTCAACGGTTTGCTTTTATGTGGCAAGCACAATAACCATACCGAGCTTGGTACAAATTGCTAGAACGGTTAGCGAGATACATATATGTGATCA
>NW_023467850.1:0-6325 GCF_013731165.1 Rhagoletis pomonella
GCACGTGTACTTCTTTCGGGCGTAGGACGGATGGTATTGAAAATGGGAAAAATCGGACAATAACCACGCCTACCTCCCATATAACGGTAATTTTCAGAAATACGAAAACTGCGATATTTTAGTAACTACTGAAGATTATTCACTCAAAATTGATATTTACAATAATTTTTAGACGAAAAATAAGATTATAAATTTTTGAAAAATGGGCGTAGCCACGCCCACTTAGGCCTGTGTAATTTTTCATACATACAGTAGTGGAAAATAAATAGTGACATGACATTTTAACAAACTTTTCCTATTTGTCTTTTGTTTATTTAATATTTATTATTTTTTATTAAAGTATAGCCCATTATCTAGCAAAAACCATATAAATTCATATTTCAAACCTAGTGCAAAAATGATAAAAAATCTGCGAAATTGATATTTACAATAATTTTTAGATGAAAAATAAGAATATTATACATTTTTGGAAAATGGGCGTATCCACGCTCACTTATGGTTCCATGTCAGGGTAGCCAATGTTTGATAATTCCCCGATTTCGACAATGAAACGCCCCGTTTTTGTCCAAAATTTCATAAAATTCCCCGCCCATAGATACAGTCAGACAAAAAGTAAAGTAAAGTATAGGTAAAGTGAATTTTTTACAATACCGGCAACTATTTTTTAAACATTTTATTTTTCGCTAATTTTTTGTAAAAATATGGTTAACAACAAAAACCCCAAAAAATCAGAGTTCCAAACCTTACGCAAAGTGAAAGAAAATTCTGAAAATTTTATCCAAATATTGCACTTTTTATTTAAACTCTTTAGAAAAAAGTTGAGTACGCAGTTTTAAGCCCATTCAATTTTAGTATAACAAAGTGCAAGTAAGGTAACTAGCATTTACCATTGATTTTTAGCATTTTTTTTTGTTGAAGGTGTCGCTCATTTTCTCCATATAAAATAATGTTCGATAATTTTTTTATATGGAAAAAATGTGCGGCACCTTCAACAATAAAAAATTTACAAAAATCAATGGTAAGTCCTAGCTTCCTCATACTTACACTTTATTATACTAAAATTCAATGGGCTAACAAACTGCATACTTAGCTTTTTTTTAGAGAGCGTAAATAAAAAGTGCAATATTTGAATGAAATTTTGCGGAATTTTCTTTAATTTTGCACAAGGTTTGGAGCTCTGGTTTTTAGGGTTTTTGTTGTAGAACTAACCATATTTTTACAAAAAAAAGCGAAAAGTTAATTATTTAAAAATAATTGCCCTGATTGTAAAAACTTCGCTGTATCTTAATTTTATTGACTGACTGTATGTATCTCCTTATTTACAAAGAAAAAAAATGTATGTCTTTTGATACATTGCTGGTCTTTCTGTTTATTTTATTAATATGTATTAGTCAACAAATAAAGAATAAGAAATGTACATATAATATTTACATACTTACAGTGGTCAGAAAAACTTAAGTCGACCAAAGTTTTGACCAGTTTTCACAATTTTTTTTTTTGGTTTGTTATATAATTTGAGCTATTTTTTTAATATGGTTCATTCTTTAACAAAACCCATATAAATCCGCACTTCGAACTTTATGAATTATTTAAACAAAATTCAACAAACATTCGTGAAAATTTCGAGCTTTTTAATTAGATTTTCTAGAAAGATTTTTGAAAGTTTTGTGGCCCACTCAATTCTAGTATAATAAAAAGCAAGTTTCAAGTGGCTAAAAATTTTCGTTTTAGAACGTTTTTACAGAAGGTGTTGCGGTTTTCTTCCATATAAAAATAAATTGTTTATTTGTTATATCAAAGCAAATGTGACAAAGAAAATTCTAGAAAATCAACGGAAATTTTGGAAAATGGACGTGGCACCGCCCACGTATGATCACATCTCTTATCTCGGTAACCGTTCTAGCAATTTCTACTAAACTTGGTATGGTTATTGTGCTTGCCACATAAAAGCAAAACGTTAAAAATTATTAAAATCGAGCTAAAATTACGATTTTCATATAACGGTAAATTTCAGAAATTCTTGAAACCCCAATATTTCGAAATTTAAGGACGCTAATTTACACAAAATTTATATACCCCCGCTTACCGTGTAGCGGTAGCTTTCGGAAAGGTGAAAAACATATATTTAATACTTAATGCGCCGGGTATTTAATGTTCGGCTCAACCCGAACTTAAACTTTCTTACTTGTGTTATCCTGTTTCATTTTTTGTATTTCATGATTAGAACAAATCCTCTACAAATTTAAGCTTTTAGATCTCTGTAAGTTTTCTTCATTCAGAATCAGCAACAAGCAAATTTATACACTTCTATAAATTTTAATTCTTAGGGAAATTGCGCATTCTCTTTTCGAAGTAGGGTTTGTCTTCATAAAGATTATAAATACTATTCAGTCCTACCGTGTCTTATTTTGCTAGATGAGAAAAAATACTTTGTTTTAGAAGTTATATACTTATACATATAAATTTTTTCTGTGTGGATTAACTGCTCTTCCTCTTCGAATTTGGATTCCTCTTCACAAAGATCATGAATACCATTGCAAACTTTAGTAGATAACCGCGGCCTGCGATGGTATCTCCCTTCGTTCCCACGACAGTCGGGTCTACGTAACCGGAACGACCCAGATTTATATTTGGCCAAGGACTGTCACTCCAGCAACACTCCCCAAAAACATTTTGCGGAACTTGTATGCTGCTACAACAGCAACAACATGCTATCTCCCTTAAAAAATTAATTAGAAATTAAGGTAGGTATTAGTACTAAGCAACGAAAAAAAATTTATAAAAAATTTCTTCACGTAAATATTCCGAGAAAATTCGTTTTTAATTTCCTTTAATGTTACAGCATATTACTAACATTAACTTCGAATTTCCATAAATCTTTCTGATTTACTGAGGGTTTTGTATATCAATTCATTAAGGAAAAATTCAAAAATGACAAATCGGAAGGATAAAATGGTACTGTGTTATTAAATCAAAAGTAAAAAAAAGTATTGGTTTATTGACGAAAGGGGAGGGTCTATCCCCCCAATACACCCTCTGGCTACTCCACTGGATCTTTGGTTATGTTTTCTTCTGTTTTTTTTATATGTTTTTTTTCGTGAAAATATTTTAACTTGAGTTTAGTAAAATACTAATTCCCTCGAAAAATTCATGGATGGTAGAGATATAGAAAGGGAAGAGACATTTTAACATTCTTTGGCCATTACCCTTTCGATTATTTAATGTTTATTATTTTTATGAAAGTGTAGCTCGGTATTTAACAAAGGCTATGCAAGTCGAAATTTCAACGTTGCACAGTGGTCGGAGAAGCCATGTTTTACGCGAAAAATTAGAAGGTCTGTTACGATTATAATAAAACTACGGGATCGGCAGATATTAGTGAAAATAATAATCAGTTTTGAGTTCGTTGGACATTTCTGAATAAGAATAACTTGTTCCGGTTAATTTATCACAGTTTTAAAATATGCCTTTTTCGCGTTAAACATGCCCCCTCTGACCACTGTGCGTTGTACAAAAATTAGCTAAGTTCGACAAAGTTTAATCAAAATCTTGAGCTTTTTAATTAGATTTCTTAGAAACATTCCGGGTATACTGTTTTGTAGCCCATTCAATTCAAAGTGCAAATTTTAAGTAGCTTGGACTTGCCATTCATTTTTGGTATTTTTTTTTATGGAAGGTATTGCTCATTTTCTCCATACAAAGAAATTTTCGAACATACCTTTTATCGAAGAAAGCGCGCGAACAAAAAAAATTGCCAAAAAATTAACGGTAAATCCAAACTACTTCGAACTTGCACTTTGAATTGGATAAGCCAAGGCGAATATATATAAGGTGGTGTTACTAGATCAGCTGATTTTGTGTATGTGTTTCGCCGCACGGCTTCTGATGTCAAATTGAAAAATTTTGTTTGAATTTCTACACACACTCTTACAGATTTTGACAGTTTAAGCCGCCGAAGCAAAAACAAAATACATATTAATTTTTGTTTTTGTACTCCTGCTATAACCTTATATTAATTCGCCTTGGGATAAGCATACTCAAAACAATTCTAAACAAGTAAGAAAGTCTAAGTTCGGGCGGAGCCGAACACTAAATACCCGGCGCAAATATTAAATAAATGTTTTTTAACCTTTCTGAAACCTACCGCTAGATGGTTAGCCGGGGTGTATCAATTTTGAGTAAAGTAGCGTCCATAAATTTCGAAATATTGCAGTTTCAAGCATTTCTGAAATTTACCGTTATGTGAAAAGCGGCCGGAATTTTAGTCCGATTTCAATAATTTTCTACGTTTTGCTTTTATGTGGCAAGCACAAAAAATACCGAGTTTGGTACAAATTGGTTGAACGGTTACCGATATATATATATATGTGATCATAAATGGGCGGTGCCACGCCCATTTTCCAAAATTTTATCACAAGCGTATTTCTTGGTAAAGGATTGTTGCAAGCATTAATTTTGAATAAATTAGCTTTAATATTTACTGATTTATCAAAGATTTCGTATTTCTCCAAATTACCGTTATATGGGATGTGGGCGTGGTTATTGTCCGATTTTAAAAATTTTCGGCCATTTGGTATCCCGTACCAAGGCCAATAACTGTGCCAAGTTTGGAAGAAATCGGTGGAGCGGTTGCCAAGATATACACATGTAACCATAAGTGGGCGTGGCTACGCCCATTTTCCAAAAATTTATAATATTTTTATTTTTCGTATAAAAATTATTGTAAATATCAGTTTTGAGTGAATAATCTTCAGTAGTTACTAAAATATCGCAGTTTTCGTATTTCTGAAAATTACCGTTATATGGGAGGTAGGCGTGGTTATTGTCCGATTTTTCCCATTTTCAATACCATCCGTCCTACGCCCGAAAGAAGTACACGTGCCAAGTTTCGTTAATATATATTAATTTTTACTCGAGTTATGTGTGGACAGACGGACGGACGGACGGACAGACAGTCACCGCTTAATCGATTTCTCTTTTCATCCTGATCATTTATGTATACATTTGTCTATATCTATCTCGATTCGTTTTGCCTGTTACAAACAACCGTTATGTGAACAAAGTTATAATACCCTTGTGCACAAGTGCGCTCGGGTATAAAAATCTGTTTAAAATGTTTACAATTTTTATCAGCATTTGTAAAAATTCAAAGTTTTGAAATATTCATCTAAATAGTTTTTTTTTGGATAGTAAGCTGTATTTTCATAAAAAACAATACAAAATTTTTAAACAAAGAAAATTAGCCAAACCTTGTCAAAATGTCTCTTCCCTATTTACATTCTCGCCACCGTATATATTTTGTGTATACATTTTTGCGATAATTTTTTAAGTTTTTTCTCTTGGTTTTGTTTTAAATAAAACTGTATTAAAATACGTTATGTCTTTTTATTCTAAAAACAAAATTGTATAATCGGATCCGATTTTTGTCCACAGAAATCAGGTCACCGTAATTATAGACAAATTTAATTTAAAACTGGTTTCCTATCGAACTTGGGGACGCTGAATTCAAAAATTCTGTAAATGTAGTTTGAAGTTCAAAATTTGGATTCTTGTTACATTTACATAGGCATGTATGTAAATATAATTCGTTCGATTTTAAAAAGTTTTATTTAAAGGGTTGTCACCTGTTAAAAAATGTATTCAAATGATTTACTTAATTAAATGAAATAGATATTACAAAATGGGTATCAATGGAAATGGTTTTGAAAAGGCTTCACTTCTAAACTACACGTAAAAGGTTTGCCACCTGCTTAAGAAATAAAATATATTTTTATTAAGGAAATAAGGTGGCTGAAATACAGTATTACAATATGAGTGTCAGACGAAAGAAAAAGTTTGCCATATTTAGCAACAAATAAAAAAATATTGGCTGATGACTGTTGGCAACTGTCGTTGCTTGAGCTGATGCGCTCTTTTACCAGAGTGCCAGGCCACTTGCTCAATTTGGTGAATGCCACTATTGATAGGCGCAGTTAACATAATGGTATAAAGATAATCAATTTATGTTGAACTTTCTTCGCACTTAGTTCACTTTATATATTATCTTTTCCTTTTATCACATTTCAGTAATATAAAGTGATGATGTAACTATTCATAATAGTAGATTTTAGTAGTTGGTATAGTATTTACCATGATAAAAAAGAAAGTAGTTTCACTTCAAATCTCTTTTTTAATTTTAATTTTATGGAAATAAGGTTTTGTATACCCTTACTAAAAGAAGATTATTTTGCAAAAAGCAAACAAGAAGAATTTTTTTTCAACAGTCAAAAGCCCATACTTTTGATTTATGGAATAAAAAAGACATGATTTTACACGATTTGTAGAT
>NW_023467851.1:0-6323 GCF_013731165.1 Rhagoletis pomonella
CTCTTGTGTACTTTTAATTCCTAACAAGGACTCATAACTGGGGGCTCAACCGAACCTTAAGCCATTTTTCTATGTAAAAGGAATAGAGAAAACTAAATCCACGGGAAGAAAGACTTCCGGCACTACACGTTGAAAAAAGTGCTAAAAGAATCAACGAAAATCAAGTATAGATCCTGAAAAAACGGAATAATACTGATAACATAAACCGAAATCAACGGAAATCAAGTGAAAAAAACACAATCAAGTGTGCAAATAATAAAAAAACTCTGAAAATTTTAAACAAAAAAGTGAAGTGAAAAACCTGGATACCTTACGGAGACTCCGGAGTGGAAAAAAGCAAAAATCCTACGACGACTACAGAAATCTAAATAAATTTACAATGGAGCAACAACTGGCCCAACTAAATGCCCAGTTCACCACACTGATGAACGAGATGCAGCGACAAACAACGGAATTCACGGAGAGAATTGCCGCACTAGAGCAACAAAACGCTCCGGAAGAATTAGTTTTATACGAAGAAGTAAAACTAAATATTACTGACGCCAAGGATATCGACCTGGAGCTATTCAAATCCCTACCAAAATTTGACGGGGACAAAGTACAATACCGATCATGGAGATCACAAGTGTGGGCATTCATGGAAGCTATAAAGATCTTCCAAAATCACCCTAAATATTATAGTGCCCTGGGAATAATGCGGACAAAAATTACAGGACCCGCTGCTAACGTCCTTACGAACCACAACACCAAATTGAATTTTTATTCAATCATTAACAGATTGGATTACACATATGCAGACCAACGCCCACTATATGTGCTTCTTGATGAAATGAAGCGAATCACACAAGATAGAAAATCCCTTGCAGAATTCCACAGTGAGGTTTCAAAGGCACTCAATTTAGCCCTATCAAAAATTGAGATGTCCAATAATGACAAAGGGATGATAGCATACGCTAACCAAGAGGCAGTGAGGACGTTTATTCTTGGGTTAAACTCCAAATATACAAGCGGCACATTGTACAGCCATAACCCAGAGAATTTGGAATCGGCATATGCGATAGCCTGTACCATTCTCCATGACAATGAGAATGCGGAATTCGAGACACGGCCCAGACTAGGAAGTAACAGCAGACAGCATCAACACAGCACAAACCGAAACACCTACTCACAACATAAAGAGGAAAGATATTACAAGCCAAACGTAAGGATGCAGAATCACAACTACCAGGCAAGGAGTTTTAACCAACAACAACCACCACAGCGACAACAACAACCCACACCTACTCCAATGGACATAGACCAATCCAGACAATTCATGCAGACAACCAAGTACAATAATGCCGTAAGTCAAAATCCTTTTAAATCAAACCATGTATATAAAAGAGATAGGGCATCTAGCTACAATAACGCCACTTCTCCGCCAGATAGGAAGTTCCAAAGAATTAACCAATTAAATAGAGAAGATCTAGAGTCAGTGGATGTACCTAATTATGAAGAACAATTTGAAACAGGCAGTACTTTTTTAGGCGAATAAACGGGTTGCCTTGCTTAGAAACAAAATGCGGCCTAACCGGCACACCCGTTACCTTATTAATTGACACAGGCTCCACTAATAATTACATTAATATAAATTGTAATATAGGAAAATCTATTAAATTAAAACCATTTAAAACCAAAACCTTACATGGTTATTCAATTGTAAATTCTAAAAAAGTTATAACGATGTACGGGCATCATTTAACGTTCTATGAAATAAGGGAACTAAACGACTTTGACATGATACTCGGAGAACAGGGATTACGCCAAATGAAGGCAGAAGTTAGGTTATTTGACTATAGCTTGAAGTATCAGAAGAAGAAGATCCTGGCAGTAGAACCAAGGATTAATTATACAATAAATAACGAAAAATTTAAAGACCAGGTGGAAGAGCTAATGAATAGAAATAATAATACAAATGGTAAATTACCTTTTACAACCACAATACAAGCAGCTATCAAGACCGAATCGGAAGACCCTATATGGACAAAACAATACCCATATCCCATGTCCGATCACGACTTTGTCAAGAAAGAAATTGAGAAACTCTTAAACGACGGTATAATACAACCAAGCAAACGCCCATATAATTCACCTATATGGACTGTACCAAAAAGGGCACCGATGACCAAGGCAAGCCCAAACGGAGAATGGTTGTTGACTTCCAAAAGATAAATTCTCATACGATTACTGACAGATATCCAATTCCAGATATTAATATGACAATACAAAACCTCGGAAAAGCCAAGATTTTTTCCACAATAGATTTAGAATCAGGGTTTCACCAGATTTTAATTAAAGAACCTGATCGAGGAAAGACAGCATTCTCTGTCAACGGCGCAAAGTATGAATTTATCAGAATGCCATTCGGGTTAAAGAATGCACCCTCCATATTTCAACGATGCGTTGACGACATCCTTAGAGAGTATATCGGAAAGTTCGCGTATGTTTATATTGATGACGTACTAATTTATTCATCTACACCAGAAGAACATATGGAACACATCCGGATTATAATTAACGCACTCCATAATGCTAACATGAAAATTTCTGACGAAAAGTCAAATTTTTTCAGTTGAATACCTTGGACACATTATAAAACATAATAGAATTACGGTAGACCCAAAAAAAATCGAAACTATAAAGAAATACCCAAAACCAAAAAATTTGAAAGAATTGAGATCTTTCCTAGGACTTGCTAGTTACTACAGGAAGTTTATAAAGGATTTTGCTAAAATCACGAAACCTTTAACGATTAATTTGAGAGGAGAATTAGGAATGGTATCAAAAAATCAAAGTGCTAAAATACCAATACAATTAGATACAGCAGCCGAAGAAGCCTTGGAAAAAATAAAAAACGCTCTACAAGAGCAAGTTGAACTTTTCCAGCCTGATTTCTCTAAACCATTTAGTCTAACAACCGATGCTAGTAATTTCGCTATCGGGGCAGTTCTGTCACAAAATCGTCACCCGATCGCATTCATTTCACGCACTCTAAGTGAAACAGAACAAAACTATAGTACCAATGAAAAAGAACTACTAGCAATCGTTTGGTCCTTGCAAAAACTTAGAAATTATTTGTATGGTGTGGCAAACTTGACAATTTACACGGACCACCAATCGCTAATATTTTCAATTTCCGAAAAAAATCCGAATGCGAAATTAAAGCGTTGGAAAAACCTAATTGAAGAATACGGTGCCAAACTTGTATATAAACCTGGACACCAGAATGTCGTTGCAGATGCGCTTTCGCGACAACAAATAAATACTTCAACGAATTGTTCCGACCATTCGCAACAAAGTTCCCCTGTAGAAATTATGAAGAAAGTTAAACAACCACTTAACGCTTTCAGAAATCAAATAATTGTGTTACAAGATAATGAAAGGAATGAAGTCCTCAGTCAAACAATATTTCCTGGTCGGTTTAGACATACAATATTTTATAGAGAAACCCCCGGACTTACTATCTAAACTTAAAGATGTAGTTAATCCAAAAGTTACTAATGCGATAAAGATAGATGAGGAAATACTGTTTCACCTAAAACAAGAAATTAGCTCCGCCTTCCCAAATTATAATCTAGTGCTAGCCCAAAATAAGTTAAACGACGTAACTTCTCCAAACGAACAAAGAGAAATTTTCACACAAACACATAAACGTGCACATAGGAACTACAAAAATAACACGCAAGAAATATTGTTGATTCATTACTGGCCCAATATTAAAGAAATGTGCCGTAAACTAGTCATAGGCTGTGAAATATGTCTACAGCACAAATACGAAAGGCAACCAAATAAACAACCTATTGGAAAAACTCCAATACCAACAAAAGTAGGAGAGTACATACAGATGGATATTTTCCATATTAATAATAAACAATACCTTAGTTCTACAGATAGATATTCCAAATACTGCTTCTTACGAAAATTGGACACAAAGACAAACTGCCACGAATACATAGAAGAAGTACTCACACAAGTCTACCCAAATGCCAAGTACCTCATGACTGATAACGAAAGTATATTTAAGAGCAACATAACGAAATTCTTGTACAGCCGGCTACAAATAACACACTCAGTTACGCCTGTACATCATTCAACATCAAACGCTCAAGTTGAACGGATACATAGCACTCTAATTGAACTTTTCCAAAGTTTAGCTGCAGAAAATAATACTGCTCCCGGTGACGAATTATTCAACGCAGTTCGCCAAACAATAGGACGATACACTCCACAACAGGATATAAACCCGAAGAGGTTTTTTACAACCGAGACAAATATCCTAATATCAAGGACATACTTGTGGATAAACAAGAGAGACTACTCAGGCACCATAATAAAAAAAGGAAAACCATTATATACAAACCAGGTGATATAATTTATAGTCGAACAGATCGGCGTAATAAACTTGCAACTAAGTACAATAAACATAAAGTAAAAGAAGATCGTGGGGACACAATCCTAACAGCGAGGGGGAAAATCATACACAAGGATAGTATAAGGAAAACTAGCACACCATGCAACGAATAGGCTTCTTAATTTTAGTAATAGTTACTCACGGATTTTGCGATAAAATAACAGATTTGGCTGGTAAAAAATATGTTCTTACTGAACTAGATACTGTGTATACCTATGAGAGTTCATCATTTCTTTACCACGTGTCGAATTTATCCATAATATTAGAACCATATGAACGAATTGTGCGAAGCAAATATGAATCAACTCAAATCGATGAAAAAGATATAATAATTGATAAAATAGAAACTTTGAAATCACAATTAATACCATCCGAGTATCGTGCCAAACGTGGCCTCAATTTTTTAGGTTCCGCATTAAAATTTATAACAGGAATACCAGATCACGATGATCTTGTCGAAATTAAAACAGGAGTGAACCAGCTTATAGAAAATAATAACCAGCAAAGGAAAATAAATTCCCGCTTTGAAAAAATTTTAGCAAAATTAAATACAGAATCAATTTTTGATCAGTCAATACTTACAGAAGTATATAACGAACTAGTAACTATAACAAATACCATTAACTTCGCAAAAACAGGAAATTTCTATTCTGGCACACTTAATTTTAGAGACGTACAGCAGGTAATAAAAAACGAAATATATGACATTCCAATAATAAATGTACTAGAATATTCCGATATACACATATGTACCTTTAATAAAACTATTATTACAATCTATAAATATCCCATAATAACAAATAAATGTAAAATGTACAATTTAACCCCATTAGCCTTTAAATACGGAAAATATCAACTTCATAATAGAATTGCCTTGTGTAATAATAATTTCACCAATTTATCAAAATGCAAAAATTATGTAGGAATACATATTTGTAAAAAAGAACCAAGGGATAATTGTACTATTCCGTTGTTATTAAAACAAAAAGCCCATTGTAATATTATCCAAGAAAATAACTCTCCCTTACAAATATTAGATAATGGTAATATTCTTATCGACAACGAACACACATGGAACGGAATTAGGGTAAATGGCCCACATTTAATCCAATTCAATTCCAATACAACTATTGATAATAAAACTTATATTAACCATAAGCAAGAAATAAAAAATGTAATACATGCTTATCAGAATGAAAGGGTTAATGTACTAAGAATTTTAAACTCTGAATCCGATTATAAATTTACTAATATACAAGAAATGTATAAATTATTTTTACCAATTGAAGAACATCCTTGGAAATTTACCTTATATTTAATCATGATCATATTTATATTAGCTTTAGTCACTTACTTAATTATAAAATTATATACATGCCGACAAATACAATTAAACACCAGGCGCCAAAGAGAGTTCGAATTAGCTTATCTAACCGAGTTACAACGATTGCAAACCCTAAGCCGTTGAAATGAGGACATTCCATTTTCAACACAGGGGAGAGTTAACGACGCTAACCTAAACACTAGATACATACACATATACATATAATCATTATTCACGAACCAAAATACATACAAACAACTATATGCCCTTTAACCTTGTATGATAACATAATAACAAAGAGAATACGATAGACAAGTATAAACCCGTAAACATCTTTTTAATAACATAAACAATTATATTCGGTGATAAGTAACAAAGCATTATGATAACATAATGCTAAACATGTAAACATCTTTTTATCACCAAACAAACAATAGTTAGAAATAGTATAAATAGATGTAAGTGTAAAAATGGAAAACAGTTCTGGAAATAAAACGAGACTGAAATAATCTCTTGTGTACTTTTAATTCCTAACAAGGACTCATAACT
>NW_023467852.1:0-6323 GCF_013731165.1 Rhagoletis pomonella
TACAAACTCTAAACCAAAAAAATCCAAAAAAAATCGGTTGTACCAAATTTAAATAAAAAATGTAAATTACAAACTCTAAACCAAAAAAATCCAAAAAAAATCGGTTGTACCAAAATTTAAATAAAAAATGTAAATTACAAACGTAAACAAAAAAATCCAAAAAAAAAAATCGGTTGTGCCAAATTTTAAAATATCAAATGCGAGACAAGTGCAGTGGCTGGTGGCTAAAGTGGGTTTTTATAAAAACAAAAACAGTGGCTGGTGGTACAGCAATCAAAAACTGCAAACTCATTAAAAATTGTTCCAAAAAAAAACTAAAACAAATAAACGAACTTAGAACTAAATTAAAAGCACGCGAAAAAAAAGGTTGTTTTAGTGCGTAACTGTACCACCAGATATACCACGCCACCATTCAACAGCCGTTATAACGGCGCATAAAACCACGCCACTAAATAACGCCAAAAACACCGTAACTCCGTTACAACGGCATATATAACCACGCCACCTAACGCCAAATGCATACATACATACATATATCGCTAAGCCAAGGCGCGATATCTGCGTAGCAACTACACCGAAGACGACTACAAGATTTGCAGCAACAACAACATCAACGAGTCAACAGCAACGAGTAGCAGTTTTCAGCTTTTGGGTATGACATACTATTTGTGAAACACCATTTTATAAAAAATTTAAAAACTTTACATTATATTCCTTTAAAACTTTGCTAAACATTTTACTACTTAAATATTTGCTGAAACTTTAGATTGTATTCTCAAACAAAACTTTAAAGACCTACTGTACTTTTCTTGTATTACATACATACATTCATATTACTTGCATTTATATTACATACATAAATTTTAAAGACCTACTGTACTTTTCATGTACTACATATATACACTACACGTCACTTACAACGATATTTTAATTCAAGTAAAAAATTCGGAACAACAAGGAAACAAGCCAGCTTCTATAATTAAAAGTTTACCGCGGTGCAGAGAAAAACTACTTCAGTGTTTTCAAAAAATTGGGTGTAAAGTTTTAGTACCCGAAGATTTTTCAGCTCTTATAAAAGAAGATATTTTAAATCCTGAAGTAGATTCCGACGACGACTTTGCTGACGCTTGTTCAGCTGGCACACCAGAAGTTTTCACCGTTAAAAAAAGTTGTTCTTTGCCTTCATTTAAAGATTTTTTACAAATTGAAGAAACGCCTTGCGTAACGATTAGTTCACCGAATATAAATTTTACTGAATATACAAACGAAATAAAGATGGCAACACCTGAGCAAAAGAAATCATTTATTAGCCTATGTGCATCTATAATCCGAGAAAACTATAGTGGTGACCCCCTATCGCTCGACTCATTCATTGACAAAATAAACTTAATTGAAGAATTATCGGATGAAAGTTTAACTACAACATTTATAGCATTTTTAAAGTCTAAACTCGAAGGCAAAGCGCGTGAGGTTTTACCCAGTCAAATAATTTCAGTGGATCAAATAAAGGTTGCGCTACGCAGCAGAATCAAACCAGATAATTCCAAAGTTGTCTCTGGCAAAATCGCGTCATTACATATTACTAATAACAACTATGCCGATTTTGCGAAGCGAGTAGAGGAATTATCTGACGCATTAGAGCGATCTTTAATTATTGAGGGTATGACTCAAGCAAAAGCCCATGAGTTAGCGGTAGAGCAGACAGTACATGTTTGCAGACTGAACAGTCGTTCAGAACTAGTAAAATCTATTTTAGCATCAACCACTTTTACGGATTCGAAAGATGTAGTCGCAAAAATGATTGTAGAACACAATAATGAAGTCAAAGAGCGGCAGGTGTTATCTTTTAGGTCACGGGCAAATAGACCAAATAGTTTTCGAGGAGGTTTTAGAGGGCATAGCAACTATGGCTATCACAACACTAGTTTCAGATTTAATAACGGCAATACTAATAGGCACAATAATGGCAATAACACAAGGCACAATAATAATCAAAATAATTACAATAGAAGTAACAATTTTAACAATAGACAAAATAATTACAGAAATAGCACAAGCAATCGTTCGGCAAGCAACAGAAACAACTCTTCTCGTTCAAATTCTAGAAACACTTCTAATGTTCGATTTTTAAACGCCGATGTCCCTCAGGAGCGAACACTGGGGGAGCAGGAGCTAAGCAATTAAACGTAGTTACCCCTGAAAAATCAATTTACTGCTTGAACCTTAATTATTCAGATTTTATTGAATTAAGTAAATTGTACCGATTCTTACAAATTATGCTCGTTTCTCGTAGATTCACAAGCAGACATCTCTTTAATCAAGATTTCCAGTTTAGCAAGAAATTCAGCAATTAACAGTAGCAATACCATAAACATCACTGGTGTAACAACTGAAACGGTTACAACATTGGGAACTGTAAGTACAAACTTGGTTGTATCAGGTTTTTTTATTCCGCATACTCTTCACGTTGTAGATGACAGTTTTAATATACCTTCTGACGGCATACTAGGCAAGGACTTTTTAAAGACGAACAGATGTATTATTAACTACGCAAATGACAGTATAACTATCGGCATCGGGACAGAAAGCACTAAAATAGCAATTGTACACGGTTCAAATACCGACACTTTAGTCATTCCTCCAAGATGTGAAGTTTTTCGTTTATTTAAATTGACTAATTCCAAAAACCCTGTTTTCGTAGACTCTCACGAGCTTTGCTCTGGTGTTTTTACATCAAAATGTGTCGTTGACACAACAAATCCAATTTTAAAAGTAATAAATACTACGGACGAGGTAAAATACGTTCGTAACTATAACATCAAAGCTGAGGATATAAGTAACTATAATGTCTACAAAATAAACGAAACTTCCCAAGAGACAAAACGTTTAGAGGAACTAAAGTCAATTTTACAAAAACAAATGCCAAAATATGCTAAAAACAAATTGCTTGAATTATGTTTACAATACGCCGATGTATTTGCCTTAAAAACAGACCGTATTACACTCAACAACTTTTACGAACAGAAACTTCGACTGAATGACAAGACTCCCGTTTATATCAAAAACTATCGATTGCCGTACTCACAACGCGAAGAAATAAATAGACAAGTCGATACTTTACTGCGAAATGACTTAATCGAACCAAGCTCCTCTAATTATAACAGTCCATTAATTTTAGTACCAAAAAAAGATCCATCCGGCCAAAAATCGTACCGCATGTGCGTTGACCTTAGGGCGGTTAATAAAAAGCGTATCGCTGACAAATTTCCACTAGCACGTGTGGACGACATATTAGACAACCTTGGTCGAGCAAAATACTTTTCGACTTTAGATCTGTTTTCTGGTTTCCATCAAATTCCATTGCATAAAAACTCGCGAGATATAACATCTTTCAGCACTGACAAGGGAGCTTTTCGCTGGAAAGTTTTACCATTCGGTTTAAATGTAGCACCGAATTCTTTTTCTCGAATGATGTCAATAGCCTTTTCAGGCATTTCTCCAAATCAAGCTTTTTTATACGTTGATGACGTCATAGTTATAGGTTGTAGTGAGACTCACCATTTAAAAAATCTAGCTAAAGTGTTCGAAACTTGCAGAAAGTTTAATCTCAAGCTAAACCCCACAAAATGCAATTTTCTTCGTTCTGAGGTAACATTTTTAGGGCACAAGTGCTCAGAAAAGGGACTGCTGCCAGACGATTCAAAAATTAACGCAATAAAAAAGTATACAAAACCTTCAGATAAAGACGCTGTTCGTCGATTCGTTGCGTTTGCAAATTATTATAGACGCTTCATACCTAACTTTGCATCGCTGGCAGCACCTTTAAATAGACTGAGTCGAAAAAATGTAGAATTCTTATGGGACAACGCTTGTGAAACTGCATTTCAACACTTAAAATCAGCCCTAATGTCTCCTAAACTTTTGCAATATCCTGATTTTACTAAAGAATTTTTAATAACTGTGGATGCTTCTAAAAACGGGTGCGGTGCTATATTAAGCCAAAATCATAATGGCAACGACTTACCAATATGTTTCGCTTCTAAATCTTTTAACAAAGCAGAACAAAATAAACCAATCATAGAACTTGAACTTTTAGCTATATATTTCGCGATTAAGCAGTTTCGACCCTATGTTTACGGCACTCACTTTAAGGTGAAGTCTGACCATCGACCCTTAGTTTATCTTTTTAACATGAAGGACCCATCTTCAAAACTTGCTAGAATACGCCTAGAACTGTCAGAATACGACTTCACTATTGAGTACATAAAAGGCAAAGCAAACGTTGGAGCAGACGCACTTTCACGCATTACCATTAATGAACTAAAAGACTCTACAAAACATGTTTTAGCTATGAAAACGCGATCAATGACAAAAACAATAGAATTACAAAACGAAAACAACTACACGGACAACCCTACAGTACAAGTTTACGATAATAATATAATATAATATAATTCATATAATTTTTCTAAAAATATACCGCGAATAGTAACGCATTTTCGCTACGATAAAGATAACAAAATTTCAAATATTCAAATATGTGCACATTTAAAACACAAAAAACACGAATTACTTAATTTTGCGTATGTTAACGAAACAACTTGTTTAGACGAGTTACTTTTGAGGCTTGATGCTGAAGCCGGCAATCGCAATATTAAGCAAGTAGAATGGCCAAAAGATGATATATTTTTCAATAATTTCTCTATTTCAAATTTAAAAACCAGCGGTAACAATATTTTAAAATTTTTACAAATCGTCTTAACAGAACCGGTAGAAACAGTAACTGACGACGATAAAAAGTTAAAATTAATGACCATTTACCATAATGACCCTATAACAGGCGGACACTGTGGAATTAAAAAACTTTATGCAAAATTACGTACAAAATATCACTGGAAAAATATGACCCGTGATGTATCCAAGTTTGTTAAAAATTGTTCAAAATGTTTATTAAGCAAGGTTAAACCTAAAACCAAGGAAAATCTTGTTTTAACGCCAACACCTTGCAAACCATTTGATATTATTGTAATCGACACATTAGGACCCCTACCAGAGTCGAGTAGTGGTAATAGGTTCGCAATATTATATGCGATTTAACAAAGTATTTAGTAACAGTAGCTGTTCCAGATAAAAGCGCTAAAACGATTGCATCTGCCATTTTCGAAAGTTTTGTCTTAACTTACGGTGTAATGAATTCCATTAAATCAGACTTAGGCACCGAATTTAAAAATGAAACTTTCACTGAATTAACCAAACTTTTAAAGGTTAAACATGATTTTTCAACCGCACACCATCATGAAACTGTGGGTACTATCGAACGTAACCACAGAGTTTTTAATGAATATTTACGAGCATATTTACATGAAACATTTTCCGACTGGGATGTTTATTTAAAATATTTTACATTTTTACACAACACAACAACTAACACAGTTTTCGATAATAAATTTTCCCCATTTGAATTAATATTTGGGAAAAAGGCAGCAGTGCCTCAAGATTTGAAAAAAGATAAAATTGACCCGATTTATAATGTAGAAAATTACGCGAAAGAAGTTAAATATCGCATGCAAAAGTCGCACAAAATCGTTAAAATTCATAAGATAAAATAATAGAAAATTTTCTATTATATGTATACCTTATAAACAAAAACAAAAATGTACAAAACAAAAAAATAAATAATCTGAAATGTACAAATGTTCAATATGAAATCTAGCTCAAAAGAAAAAACAAACAAACAAAACTAACTATTATAAGTGTTTACAATATATTTTTCCACAAAATTATAATATAAGATTTTTTGTTTCCAAAATACTAAATGAATTTATTAAACCGAAAGCATTTTTCATACATTGTTAAAAATATAACTCAGAAAATCTAAATACGAATATTAAAACAAAAAAAAAAAATTTAAATTCCATTTTTCTTAAGCAATTAATATGTATTTATGTAAAATTCAATAAAATAGCCTCATAAGTTATTTACGAAAATAATTACTCAATTTTATTTTACAAATACGATACTTTGACAATTAAATAACTTTTAATAAATAAAATAAGTAATAATTAAGTAAATACAATAGCTTTTATTTAAATATCTAATATTTACCAACACTTAAATTGATTTGAACGAACGAATGAAAAGAAGGAGGAATATCCCTTAAGCATCTCTTAAATTCGTTCCTTCAAAACAATTTAATTCTGATTATAAATTTTGGGCAAGAACAATATGGCAAAACTGATCACGTTGCCAAATTCTTCTTTTTCCAAAGGAGGGTGATGTAATGCGATAAAAGCATACAATTTGCAACCCTATAAATCACCTTG
>NW_023467853.1:0-6323 GCF_013731165.1 Rhagoletis pomonella
AGAGAGGCCCTTTTAAGGTATATAAGTATTTGCATTCAAAAAAGTTTGAAATGTTGTAAATGCTGCTCTGTGACCACCAACTTCGAATTGAAAAAATAAATAAATAAAAAATAAAAATTTAAATCGGAATCCTAGGAAATCTGAGAAATTACCTTTTTCTATACAATCCAGACTTTTAGAAAAACTTGATTTCATCAATTCCCCGGAAAAAATTTTTAAATGTCATACAGTGCAATTTTTTTCAATAAAAGATTTTGAAAAAGGTGTACCTTCTACTTGCTATAGCCGCTTTTATCTCGTACAACCTTAGAATTTCCTTCTGATAAGTTTTTATGGATTTTCGTAAAATTTCGAGCAATGTATATCTACGTATGTACATAAGGGCGGAGTAATTTAATTTCGAAAAAAGTGAATTGCATATTCGAATTCTAAGCAAAAATGTTGAACAAACTATGTCGTTTGACCCCTCCCATTTTTTTGAAAGAAAAATCAGTGTATTATAATTTTTTCTGAACGAAACTATAGCTTTTTCGCTTAGAATTAATCGTAGAATTTGAATTTGCTATACACTTTCCCAAAAATAAATACACTACAGTAAAATTTTGAAACTCTGTTTTTTGAAGGCACGTTTTTAATAAAGCATACACAGATCCTAGAAAGGATACTGGACATATTCATTCGGCAAAAGATGCATCCCAAGGAGCTATCTGACTGCCGACACGTCTACTCTATAGGCAAATCTGTGGATATCGCACACCACTAAATCGTTTACGACATCGAGGAAATCCTTTGCATACAAGAAGCTAAAACTAAGTATCTTTCTAGACATTTATGAGCATCGTGGGGATCTGGTATAGACAATGTGGACTGAAGAAACAGTCTCGGTTCTCTTTACACGGAAAACTGAATTTCCCCTATTTCAACTTCCTTCATTAAACGGCGAAACACTGTCGCTCCCTACTGAAGTGAAATACTTGGGCGTCATCTTGAAAGGGAAAATAATTTGGCAACGCAACGTACAGGAGAGGACCAAAAAAACCATTACCGCCCTCCATGCCTGCAAAACAGATATAGGCAAGATATGGGGTCTCAAACCCTATACGTTGCACTGGATTTATATAGCAGTAGTACGTCCTATATTATTCTACGGCATCACAGTCTGGAGGACATCACTGAATAAGTCGCTCACAAATTCTAAACTTACCAAGGTTCAAATGGCGGAATACATACTAATGACAAGTGCGCTACCATCTATAATCACCCAAGCAATGGGTAGACTTTTCGGCAAGCTGAAATCCAGTAAGAACAAGTTCTCCACTCATATCCCTTAGTGAAAGAACCGGGATGACGACTCGGTTTGGGGTTTCCATATAATTGCACAGCAATCTACACACTGGGAACACTCGAAGGACCTCTCATCAGATCTCTGCTGCAGTGTCTTCCAATCAGATCTCGCGACCATGAAAGAGGCTGTACTCTGGCTTATCGAATCTTTTCTTAACCATCTTTCAGTAATTGTATACTCCGATAGCCAAGCATGTTTCAAGTTCCTAGATTTCTGTGAGAACTCGTCAATAACTGTGATAGAATGTAGGAAAGTCCTTAATAATTTAGCTTCAAAGTCTACTACTCACATTGTGTAGGTGCCAGGCCACAGCGACATTCGAGATAATTGTGCAGTGGACGAGCTCGCGATGAAAGCAACCATCCCTGTCTGACGTCAACTCTTTTGATGCGGCGGGCATACCACTATCTAACTGCAAGACACGGCTCAATACATATGTCGTCGGGAAGGAAAATAAAAGATGGTAAACCCATTTGTGGGACAGGAAAAGATCCGATGCACTCATTCGGTTAGAGCGCCCTCTACTAAGGCTGGTGATCGGTATTATTAATGGGAAGGCATGAATGGGTTGCCAGCCAATGACTTCTGCCGTGGTTGCCGCGACGTGGACGAAATCGAGAGTGTGGAACACTGCCTCTGTCACTGCCCTGCCATTTTATGGGCGAGAAGACATTAATTTCACCACCACCTCTGTGCCTATCTGACTGACCTAAATGAAGCAGGAATTCACGAATTCTCACGCTTTCTGAACCTAACCAACCGGTTTTACTTCTAGGTGAACGGACGAGTTCGAATTCGAGCTCTCAATTGGTATTACAACGGTCCCACTGGGTGACAGTGTGCCTCTCTCCTACGTTGGAGGAAGGGCGATGCTTCAACCGAATCTAATCTTGGAATCGCTAATGATAAGGTGATAAATCGCAGTGAAGACCTCACTCTTCCTCTGCTACTACCAGCGGGTTTCGAGTTGAATATTTTCTGAGCCAGGGCGTCGGTGTCCATTTGAACGACACTATGTCCATGTCATTGAAAAGCTCATACAGATCATTGTTCCACCGTCCGCGGTTCTGCCATCGCCAGCGCGCACAGGCCCGTAAATCTTCCGCAAAATCTTTATCTCGAATGCGTCATCATCCATGCGTACAAAATACCCAAGCTAGTGCAAAGGCATTGTAGTTTATGTCCAAGCCATTAAAGAGCTCATAAAGTTCGTCATCCCATATTTTTCGGTACCCGTCGCCCACGCGAATTGTGCTATAGATCTGGCGTAGAATAGGTGGCGCAAACGCCCCCAAAGGTTTCTTCTTTTTGGTTGACACCGTCCATGTTTCTGCGCCATACAAAAGGAGGGGCATGATCTGAGATTTGTAGAGAACAATTTTTGTTCATCGTGGATCGTGGAGGATAATAATATTTGCACTATTTCAGCAATCTCAATGGTTTCATTTAGCCTAATATTGCTTACACCAGATGACAAATTAGTCCATCAATATCAAATACAATATATCATTTATTAAAAACAACAACCCTCTAGTATTTTTTTCCAAATATTTCTTGCACTTTGCCACTTAACTATTTATGTAATCATACTGTTAGTTTACAGCACTCATGTCCCACATTGTGAGAAGTGTCCTTTGCCACGTGCCGGCAACCAAACAAACTCAATTCAGCTATTATCACTTGCACGCAACACTTTCATACAACATTTAACTTGCAACAATCTTAACTAACCAAAAACTTAGCGCTCAGTGTCATTGTCAGCCAACGCTTGGCTACTCCATTACCTTGACTGCCGCAGTTGTGGTGGTCTTTGTACAGAAAATGTGTGGAAAATATGTCAAATACACTTTGCGTCTAAACAATGGCCAGCATTTGTGGATCCTCGCCATTTTCTTTTCTTTCAGTGCTGCATAGTCTCTACATTCCGCACTGCACCGCAAAGGTACTTACTTAACTACTAATTGTGACAGTGCGAAGTGTGTGGAGACGCTTTGGCAATTTCAAGTGCAATTTACAGTTTCTTGCTTTGTTTGTGGAAGAGAAAAAATATGTACAAATTTCCACAAGTACTTAGAAAAAATAAGCGAATGCACACCCAGCAGGAAGGGTGCTGAGCTTAACAATTCATTAAGTGTTAAATATAATATTTTTTAGCTTTTCATACCAAACTGGAAGGTACAATCAAAATCACTCAGGAACTGAATTACGAACAATCAAAGAAGTATAAGTTCGGACGAAACGGAACTTTATGTACTCGACGCCAGTAGAAAGTATAATTTTTTCTAGTTTATATAAACTAAAAGGAAGGCAGCTTTGTTTTTCCTGATTTTAAACAGTTTCGGCTACCGAAATACACTTATATGTATATCGACATCTGAGTGGAAGATCGACCTATCTCGACAGCCAGTTCGAAAACACCCTATCTCAGAACGCCCTACTTCAGAATTTGGTTGAAAAACTCCCTATCTCAGAATTCTGCTCAAAAATGCCCTAACTCAACTGGAAATATATTGAAAATGTGTTGAGATAAGGTGTTTCCGAACTAGCTGCCGAGCTATGTAGGTCGATCTTCCACTCAGGTGTTGATATGTAGTCATAAGGGGTTGGTGCCACGCCGATTTTCCAAAATATTGTTATAAATATGTATTGAGTTGAGAATGCACTACGACTAGCAGCTCTATTGCGCCCTTTAGCTTCTTACAGTACCTCGTTCAATCCTTAAGAAATCAAGTAGGTTGTTCGGTGACATCGAGTGCATTTGATTCGGTTGCGGGTTTAGTGACCCGAGGTACTTCTCTGTTAAGATATTTACCTGTTAGAATTCTTAGTGTGTTCTTTAGGAGTCTTTGTGGCCAGGGCCGCTGAGGAGGCACACCCTGTTGTTTGCTGCTAAGGCGCTAAATTTCTCCACACACTCGTGAACCAGTGCAGACTTGATTTCATAAGAATGATTAGCCCCAAGTGCAGCTTGACTATATTTTCGTTGCAATATTTTCGCTGAAGATTAATCTCTGCACACAGACTTATGGCGTAAACCTCCGCTTGGAATATCAGCCAGGTTATGCAATTAATTTCCGAGTAAATTTTAATCCCTGCTAATTCAAATTAAAAACGCATTTTATTGAAATTCACTCGAAAGTGAATTGCAGAACCTGCCTCAATACAACAGATTTCTGGATATTAGTCTCGGGCCAGCTTGCCTTATTTTTAGAAGCTAATCCGAGTATCCGAAAACTGCAGCCCTAAGATTTTCAGCAAGATAGTGCTCTTGTAGCTTTGGATGTCGTCATGTCGACATGTTTCTTCCATACCCAAACATCTCACTTCCGAAACAGTGCTGATGTCTATGACCTCTAGCTATAGCTCTCATTTCCGGTAGTGTTTTATGAATAGGATGATGGCTGTTTTATTTGGGCCTATGTTGAGGCCCTTTGGATCATAACATATTTCTAAGTATTATGACTATGTTATGCGCATAGCCTTGGCAGCGAATTTCATTGCCAATAGGGTTTGCAGGAGTACGTCTGCTACAAGGAGCCAAAAGAGAGGGGATAAAACCTCCCGTGGGCATACTTTTGTGGTTTTAACTTTAAAGAGCTATCCCCTAATGCGGTTTATGATATTCTCATTCGTAGCAGCGCCCAGTATTTCGACTATATGGAGGCAGGTAGAAAAAAGTCATGGTAACAGTTGATAAAAAGAACCCGTAGGACTTAGAGAGGGAAAAGTAAAAGTCATAAATACCAAATTTCACATTATTTACTCACCCCCCTTCTTCACGAACGATACATTCCCATTCCTGAATAAAAAAATTGGCCTACTAGAGGGTTAAAGAAAGTGTTTTTTTTTCAACAATAATTTTTTTTGTACTTTCCTGTTTTCTTACAAAAAAATTTACTTTGAAATGTAGATGCTAAACATTATTAGTAAAAATAAGTGTGAGTACCGGTCCGCCAGGTCTTGAAATTAGATAAATGTTTTAGAGAATTTTATGTAGTTTTCGAATATATAATTTCATCTTTGCGCGCGATTTTACAAATATATGTAATTTTTGATTTTCTTTTATTTTGATTTTCAGCTTCTTTTTGCATAATTTCGCGAAAAGAATTTTTCGAACAATGAAAAAATCTCACCAAATATTGGGAAAAAAGCGAGTATTTACACCTAAGTCATATTAAAGTATAACCTTAGTTTTCAAAGAGTGAAAAGCAGAAAACAAAAATTAACCAAAATTCGATCACATTTAATGACGAGCCCATATTTTTTTTTTGAGTTTTCGACGTTATAGTGATCCAATCTTCCCTATATTTTATATTTAGGTTTTTCTAATAAAATAAAGACTACAAACTAAATTTCATCGAAATCGGATGAAATTTAATGTTTCCGCCCACACAGACACAGACACGGGCGTGGCAATTATTCCATCTTTACAAAATTTCGTAATTCTCTATTTCTAAGTAAAACTAGAGCCCATGTCAAGTCTCAGTGAAATCGGTGCAGGTGTACTATTATTTCCACCTGCCTCCATATAGTCGAAACACCCCAGTGGGAAAAAGTAATGTTTAGTAATCGAAAAAATAATCGGTAAAACAGTCGTTTTCACATTCGAAAATGCATTATTTTTCCCACGTCGATGTCCTAGGAAAAGAAAAAAAGCCGAAATATTTCAAAAAAATATTAAGACTTACGTGAGCTGTACCGATTTTAAAATACATACCTTTAAAAATTGCATTATTCTGGTGTCTTTGATAAAAGATTCAAAAGTTTTTTATGAAAACGGTTAAGCTTAAAGTCTTCTATCATCTGAGGTGATTAAAAACAAAAAAATTGTTTAACCAATTTTTTTTTATTAAAAAAAAAAATATGTTTTTGAGGGTATTTTCAAATCAGTCCACCTCGCGTAAATCGTAATATTTTTGAGCGGTAATATTTTAATAAAATTGTTTTAATAATTCAGGTGGAAATCCAAAACGTTTTT
>NW_023467854.1:0-6321 GCF_013731165.1 Rhagoletis pomonella
CTCCCCAAAAAATATATTTTTTTGTTTAAGTCAACCCGCGTTGACATAACTGGCGCCCGAGCAGGGACCGCCACGCGTCGAACGTAGTAAGCCTGAAAACTAAAAAGTAAGGCCGCGAAAATCGAAAATCGAAAAATTAGCAACTACGAATAGACAAGGAACCGGGAAACTACTGCGTCCAGGAGCTTGAGTACGTGAGGAAAAAGAGAACTCCATAAACGTGAACAACACCGAATCCAGCGTGGCGATGATAGTGATGTAAGAAAAATTTGCAAAAAATAAAATTGTTAAAGAAAAATTTAAATCGAAAAGAAAATTGCAAAAAAAATTGTCATAGAAAAAAAAGGTAAAGAAAAATTGAGAAAAGAAAATTGTGAAAAATTAAGAAGATAAAAATTGTGAAAAATCAAGAAAATAAAAAATTGATAGTGATGTACATAAGAAAAATTTGCAAAAAATAAAATTGTTAAAGAAAAATTTAAATCGAAAAGAAAATTGCAAAAAAATTGTCATAGAAAAAAAGGTAAAGAAAAATTGAGAAAAGAAAATTGTGAAAAATTAAGAAGATAAAAATTGTGAAAAATCAAGAAAAAAAAATTGATAGTGATGTAAGAAAAATTTGCAAAAAATAAAATTGTTAAAGAAAAATTTGAATCGAAAGGAAATTGCAAAAAAAATTGTCATAGAAAAAAAAAGGTAAAGAAAAATTGAGAAAAGAAAATTGTGAGAAATTAAGAAAATAAAAATTGTGAAAAATCAAGAAAATAAAAAATTTTGAAAAATAAGTCATAGGAAAAAAGAGAACAATTTTTTTTTAGTCGTCCATACGAAGAAAGTCAAATAGAAAAGAAAATTGCTAAAAATCAAGAAAAGAAAAATTGCGGAAAGTTAAAGAAAATTGTGAAAAGCTAACCATAAGAAAAAAGGAAGAAAGAAAATTTTTTTTTTGTTTTTTTGTCGTCCATACAAAAAAAGGGTTAAAGCGAAAAGAAAATTGTGAAGGTTAATCATAAAAAAAAGGAAGAAAGAAAAAAATTGTTTGTCGCTCTCGCTTGAGTCAAATAAAAAAGAAAAATTGTGAAAGGTTTAAAGAAATTTCGATAAGCTAATTATAAAAAGGAAAAAGAGAGAAGTCTTCCTGATTAAAGTAACAGAACAAGAGTAAGTAATTTCCACTTTATATATTAACAGAGAAGAAATGCCAACTACTTCTGCAGAGGAATTGGTGGAACGGCTTAACCAGATGCGACTTGAGTACGCAGGTGGATCCGATCCCCCGGACCCTGCAAACCCTCCTGCTCCTAACCCTACCATAATAGAGTCCGTGGTCCGAGAGGTGCTTGAGCGGATAAACGCACCAAGCATCGGGGACTTCAGAGACATGGAATCCAATGTTATTCTAAATAGGGCTAACATGAATGATCTGGACAGAATACCGGACATGGTCAAATGCCTACGCGAATTCTCCGGTAAACCTGGGGAGTTCAGTTCATGGCGAAAGAGCGTCGACAGGATCCTTAAAGCATACGAAGCCTTAAAGGACACTCCCAAATATTTTTCCATTCTGCACACCATAAGGCACAAAATTGTCGGCGACGCCGACACTGCCCTCGAATCTTACAGCACCCCACTCGAATGGAATCAAATCCGCAAGTGCTTGATGATGCACTATTCCGATAAGAGAGACATCGGTACCCTCGAGTACCAGATGACGACGTTGGCCCAACGTCATGATGATATTTCTACCTTCTACCAAAAGGTTTACCAGCACTTGTCGCTGATCCTGGACAAGATTGCATGTCTCGACCTTGGCGAAGAAGCAATAAGGACGATGACAAACTCGTATAGGGAGAAAGCTCTCGATACCTTCATACGCGGGCTGAACGGTGATTTACCTCGCCTTCTCAGCATCCGCGAGCCCACCACTTTGCCACAGGCTCTCAACCTGTGCCAAAAATTAGATAACATGTCCTTCCGCATGAATCATGCGCACACCGTAAATAAATCCCTTAATCAACTACCTCCACGACCTCCCCGATATAACATAAATAATAACAGACCTTTTACCCTGATCTAACTAACACGAATAATAATAGACCCTTTTACCCCGAACTTACTTATTCGGTGCCCGTACCGCGGAACTATAACAACAACAATAACGTAAGAAATTACAATAACTATAGAACGACCAACATGAATCCTCGAGGACAACCAAATCAAGGGAACTTTAACAATCGCCCAAATAATAATTACCAACAACAATACAACAACCAGCCCAACCTACCACAACAACAATACAATTCGGGTTTCAACAACCGGCCCAACCTACCACCAAAGCCACCAGTCCCAATGGAAGTAGACCCCTCCCTGCACTCTAGGCAGGTTAACTACCAAAATAGACCCAACACCGGCTATAATACCCAATCCCAGCCCCAGAAACGCCTACTTTCCTCACAGCACACTCGCCCTCCCAACAAAATGCAGCGTAATTTTCACGCAAATGCAGGGCCACTAAATACGAATGATTACCAAGCAGATCCGGACCCGAACCAGATCTACGATACTTATCCCCAAGACGACTACTATGGAACGGCTCAACACGTAAATGGGACTGCAGGGGGACAAATTAATTTCACTTCCGAAGAGCAAAACCAAACTGAACCCGACCTTATTAATTTTTTTAGATTAACGCCGTCCTCGCTCCCTTACTACGAATTCGTGACAAGGCGCGGGGACACAGTGGATTTCCTGATAGACACAGGATCCAACAAAAACTACATACAATCAACTAGGATAAGAAATCCATTGCCAAACAAACCATTCAAGGTGGAATCAGTGGCAGGCACTATAGAGATAACCCATCACACATTCATAGACATCTTCGGACCCAACGTGGAAAAAAATTAAATTCTTTATCCTGCCACCCCTAAACTCATTCCATGGAATTATCGGTAACGACACTCTGAGAAAGCTTAAGGCCATAATAGACACCGAGAAAAGCACGATGACCATTTTTCCGGGAGTCATCATCCCTCTAAAACAACGAGTATCTCAACAAGTTAACACCGTCAATGTAAACACTCCGCACCTCTCTGCAGAACAACAACTGAAGATAAGGAACATCATTACGAAGTGCCCTAATTTATTTTCTGACCCCGATGAGAAACTCACTTATACTACCCTAGTAAAGGGCGAGATCCGCACTACTAGCGACACGCCTGTCTACTCTAAGCCCTACCCTTATCCAATGGCACTTAAGGAAGAAATTGAACGTCAAATAGAAGAGCTTCTTGACAACGGAATAATTAGGAAATCTAAATCCCCATACAACTCACCCGTGTGGATAGTTAACAAAAAACCGGATGCATCCGGCTAAGAAAAATATCGTATGGTTATCGACTACCGTAAACTTAACTCGGTGACCATCCCAGACAAATACCCCATTCCTGAAATTAATGAAGTCCTGTCGAACCTTGGGAACAATAGACTATTTACAGTAATAGATTTAAAAAGCGGATTTCACCAAATACCACTACACGAATCAGACGTAGAAAAAAACCGCATTCTCCGTTAATAACGGAAAATATGAATTCCTCAGACTGCCATTCGGTCTGAAGAATGCCCCAGCAACATTTCAGAGAGCTCTAGACGATATCCTTAGGCAGCACATAGGAGTGCGATGCTATGTTTACATCGATGATGTAATAATTTTTGGAAAAAACGAAGAAGAGCACTTATAAAATCTGGAACTGGTTTTCAAAACCTTAGAAAGCGCTAATATGAAAGTGCAATTAAATAAATGCGAATTCGCCAAACAAGAGGTAGAATTCTTGGGATATGTCGTCAGCTCAGAAGGAATTAAAACCAACCCTAAAAAGGTGGAAGCTGTTGCGAATTTCCCCATTCCCCGAAATCTGAAGGAGCTAAGATCCTTCTTGGGCATGTCGGGTTATTACAGAAGATTTATTAGAGATTATGCGAAAATAGCTAAGCCTCTAACAGCACTCCTTAGGGGAGATGCCGGTAACGTCTCAAAACGAAACTCCAGAAAAATAGATATTCAGTTGAACGAAGAGGCGGTAGAGGCGTTTAACAAAATTAAAAACACGTTGATTTCTAGAGACATAGTCCTAGCCCACCCAAATTTCGAAAAAGAATTTGAACTTACCACAGATGCTTCTGACTTTGCTATAGGAGCGGTTCTGTCGCAGGGCGACCGCCCCATAACCTTCATTTCTCGGACACTTAACAAAACGGAAGAGAACTACGCCACCAACGAAAAAGAAATGCTTTCTATAATCTGGTCCCTAAACACGCTAAGAAGCTATCTGTACGGATCTAAAAAAGTAAAAAATAATCACCGACCACCAACCACTAACGTACGCCCTTAGCCATAAAAACGCAAACAGTAAAATGAAACGGTGGAAAGCAATACTAGAAGAATATAACCATGAATTGGTTTATAAGCCGGGAAAATCAAATGTAGTGGCAGACGCACTGTCAAGAATACCGAACGAAATCAATTCACTTACTCCTACCATCCATAGCGATGATAGCTCCAATCATAACCTCATTCCATGCACGGAGGTGCCTGTGAATGTCTTTAAAAAATCAAATTTTTCTCAAAGAAGCAGAAACAGCATCCTATCAATTCAAAATCGTCTTCCCAACCGTTCATCGACATATAATCGAGGAACCACAATTTAACGAACAGAACCTAACAGAACTACTAAAAAGATATTTGAATCCTTCGGTGATTAATGGAATTTGCACGAGCGAAAGAACAATGGGAAAAATCCAAATCATCTACCCACAACATTTTAGCAACTACAAGTGCAGATACACCCAGAAAATTGTAGACGACATCAGCAGCGAACAGGAACAGGAAGAAGTTATCCTAAGGGAACACCTGAGAGCGCACAGGAGCGCAAAGGAGAATAAAATCCAGATCCTCGAAAAAAACTACTTCCCAGGAATGATAAATAAAATTAAACGACTCATTACCAACTGCACGGTGTGCAAAATACGAGAGAATCCAAATTACCCATTCATATCCCTCCTTATATCCCAAATACGGATTCACCTGAGTAATTTGAAAATAGAAAGCCGATCCAAACGATCCCTTAATTTCATTGGCAGTGCATGGAAATGGATTGCCGGAAATCCGGATCACGAGGATCATGAAATAGTCGTAAATAAATTGACAATGCCCTCGAAAATAATAACAATCAGATCCTTATCAATAAACTTACAATTGAGAGAATGAATGAAATTACAAATATTACAAATCATATCACTAAAGAATTGCAAAATGATAAGAACAAGGGAGTAGAAGCATTCCTTAGACTGAAATATAAATTGGAAATTTTAAAAGAAGAAATAGTAAATATCGCCTACGCGATACATTGGGCAAAGGCCAATATAATAAACTCTTACATTATGTCAAGAGAAGAAATAGATATCGCTAAACAAATTTTTGAAAAAGACGATATCCCTTTTGTTAACTTGGATGAGGCTCTCGAATTTTCCGAAGTAAAGGTAGCCACAAATAGTAAATTAATAATCTACATAATAAATTTACCCACAGTAGGACCCCAAATATGTAAATCAATAGACATAAGAGCGGTTAAGAAAAATAATACCATTAAAATAAATTAAAACCCTGTAAAAAATACAATTCGCTCCAAATATGTGTTAGAAGTAGTGTATTAGATATAAGTAGGGATAATTGTATAAGTAGCTTGTTAAGAAGCCGCCCGCCAAACTGCACCGTAACCAACAGCCAGCACATCCCTGAAATAGAAGAGATAGCACCAGATATTATATTTTTGAACAATTTCGAAGGAAAGATCCAAATTGATGGGGACCCCATACCCCTGAACGGTACCTTTCTAATTCATTACGACAATGATACAGTAAAAATTAATGGAAACGAATTTTCCAACAAGGCCAGACTAACTAGCAATCCCCTGCCAGCTATACTTCAACCTTTTTCAAAAACTAACAATACCGAAGAAATATTGTCCTTACAAATGCTAAAACAGCTCAACCTGAACAATATAAAACAAATTGGCTACGCGGAATCGGCAAGTCAATTAAAGCACGCCGTTTACATTAGCCTTATCACAAAATATAGTCGAAAAATATGGTCGAAGAAAAATACCGATCAAAAACCAACCATCGAATTAACCGAAACAGCAATAGAAGGGATTAACCAGATATTTGCAAAACCCAGCACTTCAAACGCGGACGTTTGAATTTCAGGGGGGGGAGCTGTTAGCATGGCGCATGCACAAAACTTAGGTTTGACAACAAAATTCC